>NC_089847.1:137050330-137350330 GCF_035609145.1 Eleutherodactylus coqui
TGCCTCCCTCTGTTAACCTTGTATATGTTGTGATCAACATTGATTGGAGGGGTTAATGACTGGGATCGTGTTCTCTCTGATCCCCGCCGTTATAGTGGGACAGTGGCTGTCAGTCACAGCTGGCTCCCATTATGGATGGCACAAGCCTAGCTCCTAAGCCCACGCCCTCTACATGCCATAAATTTACGGCATTTCAGCACAACCTGCTCCTTCCCATGATGTTATCGCCCCTCGTAGCCCCACCAGGCCACCCACTCTATAGACATGAATATTAGGCCTCAGGACAGCCAGTCTCTCCCGTCCTCAACTCTCGGTCACCGCACACAGCCCACAAAGGCCCAGCAATGGCTCCCAAAGTCTTTCAACTGCCTCACCAGCTCACCTCTTAGTGGCTGCCTTTGGACCTGGCTGTACGCCATTACTCCGGCCCCTCTGCCTTCAGCCTGGTGAGCTGACCCATGGTGGCTATCCTGGAGCCTTCTTATTCTGCCCACCCACAACAGAAGGGTACTACACATGGTGACTGCTGCACATACCTGTCAGGTGCCAAGCTGGGCCTTCTTACGCCTTCTCCTGCCCCTCCAATCAGTGTCATGGCAGAGGGCTCAGCAGCGCAACATTTGCCATGATGTAAGTGTTGGGCTCTGCATGAGCCCATGCTGATTATCGCCCCCTCCTGCAGGCTGGCAGCCAAGGAACTATGGGGCACATTTACATACCTTTTATGCTAGTTTCTGGTATTACAAAAGTCACACTTTCTAAGGCAAGTATTTGCACAAAAATGTGCAACTTTTCTTCATTCTGCACCAGCGCCACCACTTTTCCCGGAAAGTGGGCAGAGCTTTCGGAAGGGGTGTGGCCGTCCCTGGACCAACAGATTTATGTATAATTTATGCCAGAAACTAGTGTAAGTTATACATTTCTGAGAAGACTACAGAAGTGGCGGATGTGCTGAATAAGACGCCTGCACCTCTTCATGTATTAAGCGCACCCTGCATTGGGGGAAGGTATACTAAGCCTGGCGGAGGAGATGCTGGGCTTAATAACATGTCCTGTGTGTTTCTTGGCACCTAACTGCACTGTAGGGTCTGGCAGCTTTGCAGCATACAGCGGCCCACCAGCCAATTACAACACAAGGGTAATGGTGGGTATACAAATAGTGGGGGCACAACATGGTGGTATGCAACAGGGCAGCAATATACTTTACAAAGAGGTGTACGCGTGGAGCCCAGGTTTGGGTGTGTGCTGTAATGGGCTCTGCTATGGTTACTATAGTTATGTAATCTAGATGGTATAATGGTGACCTCTACTGGCTGTCATACATTACTGCAGTTTGTGTATTTGTCTATGGAGTGTTGTATGTGACTTCCCATTGGCTGCAGAGGTCAGGTGGGAGATCTGGGGGACTTGAGATCACAGAGAGCTGCAAGCTGGAGAGCAGTTCCAGTGGTACTGAGCCTTAAAGGGGTGGTCTCGCGAAACCAAGTGGGGTTATACACTTCCGTATGGCCATATTAATGCACTTTGTAATATACATTGTGCATTAAATATGAGCCATACAGAAGTTATTCACTTACCTGCTCCGTTGCTAGCGTCCTCGTCTCCATGGTTCCGTCTAAATTCGCTGGCAGCTTGCTTTTTTAGACGCGCTTGCGCAGTCCGGTCTTCTCCTTTCAGCACGAGCCGCTTCAGTGTGCTCCCCGCTACAGCTCTTCTGCGCATGCGCAGACGAGCTGTCACTGCTCGGGAGCGCGCTGGAGCGGCCATTCTGTACCTTCCTCTGTTAGAGGAAGGTGCAGAGCCGCCCAGCTGTCCGTAGAAGCCGCCCAGCTGTCCTGCCGTCCAGGTAAGTGATGGGCCGGGGGGGCTGCCGCTGCGCTGGGGGGGCTGTCGTCGCTGTCGCTGCGCGGGGGGGGGGCTGCCGCTGCGATGGGGGGGCTGTCGCTAGGCCGGGGGGGGCTGCCGCTGCGATGGGGGGGCTGTCGCTAGGCCGGGGGGGGCTGCCGCTGCGATGGGGGGGCTGTCGCTAGGCCGGGGGGGGGGCTGCCGCTGCGATGGGGGGGCTGTCGCTAGGCCGGGGGGGGCTGCCGCTGCGATGGGGGGGCTGTCGCTAGGCCGGGGGAACTAGCGCTGGGCTCCGGAACCTAGCGCTGGGCTCCGGGGCCTTCACCTGGGCTGAGGGTCTAGCGCTGGGGAGCCGGGGGCTAGCGCCGGTTACCTGCTGCCTGGCGGTGGGCGTCTGGTCGGCGGCCGCGGGGCGTCTGGTCGGCGGCTGCGGGGCGTCTGGTCGGCGGCTGCGGGGCGTCCGGTTGCCATGGAGACACAGCTGGCGGCGTCTCGGGAGCGCGCACGTCGGGCTGCAGCGAGCGACGGGGAAAGAGCCGGCGGCCATCTTGAGGAAACTTTTATAAGTTGCTGAAACGCTGGAACGGTAAGTACAAACCAGCTAGGAAAGTAATTTACAGGGGTAATTAGTAATGTATGTTTAATTAGGGGGACTGGGCAAAAAAAAAAAATAACTGCTTCCTCGAGACATCTCCTTTAAGAGAGACTGCATTGCCAGGAGAGAGCGCTGCCAAAGGAGCGATGAGTCGGCTTGGAGAGCCATGTGAGACGTGTCCTGGAGAATCTGTGCCTGTTAGAGGGTCAGTGGTACAAGAAAGCAGGCAGCCAGTGTTTAAGAAGTGCAGCTCCATAGTATGCCAGAACTGACATTGCTGAGAGAACAAAGCTGCAGGGACTCCAGCTAGAGAGACTGCAGCTCTGTGAATCTGGGTACTCCCAACAGATGTCCAAAGATTCATCACCTACATTACAGTACTGAACACGCTGGAGATATGTACCCTGTTTCCCTGAAAATAAGACCTACCCCAAAAATAAGCCCTAACATGATTTTTAAATAGTGTTTAGGCAGCTGTACATGTAAAAAAAGAAATATTTTGGAACAAAAAATTATATAAGACCCTGTCTTATTTTCGGGGAAACATGGTAAGTGAGGTCGGCCCTCAGGAAAAGGCCTGCCGTGTGCACACGGGTAGTGACTTAAAAGCAGGCCTGCTGGTTATAATACACAAGCTCAAACTGACAGAGAAATAGCGCCATCCGGAGGCGTCGTGGAAGCCGCATAGAGGAGCTCTCATTTGGATATTTTAAGGGGCACCATTTCTGGGTGCAGAGACCCAGCAGCTATTGGCATAGAATCCACGCCAAAATGTACTTATGATATGGGACGCTGTGCCAATCTCTTCACAATGTGGGATAATAAACAGAGGTGACGTTACTAATTAACGCCGATCCGCGAGGAACCTGCACTGGAAAGGATTAAATCTGTGTGCGGACGTGCGACAAAATCCGTGGCAGACATCTGCAGCTTAGACACGGATTTCTGCCACGGTTTTAGAGAAGGAATCCTGTGATGTGGATCCCAGTGTGTGAGCGCACTCTTAGTGGGTACCACTAGGGTTACTTTGTGTGTGGGGGCACTAAGGGGGCATCTTTACTGTGTGGCGAGCAATAAGGAGGTGTCATTAGAGGTGCTTTTTCTGTGTGGTGGCATTAAGGGGGCATTTTCACCAAGTGGAGGCATCACACTGTGTGGTAGGCACTAAGTAGGTATCACTAAAAACATTTTCTCTGTGTGGGGGCATTAAGGAGGCATTTTTACTGAGTGAGGGCAGCACTATTGTGAGGAGGTACTAAGGGGGCATCATCCTGTGTGAGGAGGGCAATAATGGGGTGCAGGTGTCCTTTGGGGTCCACTATTGGAGGGAGGAGCTTCACTACTGTGAGGAGCACTAAGTAGGCATTATACTGTGTGTGGGCACTAAAGGGGCATCATTAGGAGCACTTTTTCTGTGTGGGGGCATCTTTTACTGAATGAGGGCAACACTACTATAAAGAAGCTCTAAGCGGCATCATACGGTAATTGAGGCACTAAGGCACCATCATTGTGTGCCACTCAAAGCCGGCACTATGAAAGTGTATCACGTACTAAGGAGGCACCATTACAGTTACATAAAGAAGGGCATGTAAGGGGGCACAAAGAGGATGGGGCGGGTGGAGGCCATGGTGCACTTCTTTTTATTGCAAGGTATGTGATGGTCACAGTCAGACAGATAGCTTGTATCCTGGCCACTGGGGGGCAGAAAAGCTCCGGAGCCCAAACAGCAAGGCTGCACATTAGGGGGTCATGATCAGGCCCTGATAATCCAGAACGTCTGGTAATCCAGGTGACGTCTCATCATAGAAGAGTAAAGAAATGTGATATTTGTGAAGACCAGAAGATGGAGCAAAGACCAGCGAAGCACTAAGATAAGGTGCCGCCAGCTAAACCGCTACTCCACAGCCAATCCCGCCTGCTCTGGCTGCTCACCTAGGTAGGGCCAGCTGTGCCCGCTTGCTGCTCAACCACCTGTACCCTACCATCGCTGAGGGCACTTAATAGTCTCAATGAGATGTTACATATGGTGCAATGGTAATACACGGAGTCGGAGCCGGTGGGACTTTGGAGAGAGAAGATACATCAAACTATGATGTTCAGAAACGTGAACCGCAGAACAATATCCGGTGCAGATCATGCAGGGCACCATATGCACAGATGTAGCAGAGCCGAACGTGTTTCAATGTCTCTTTTGTGATCGATGGAAGACCACTGATAATATATCAGGCAATGACAACCTCAGCTCTGCTACACCTGATGACTTCAGCAGCACGGCCGCACCGCACATCCCCAGCAGCAGATAACGGGCGCTAAGTGAACAGTCATTCCAATATGACCATTCGATGCTGCGGTTTTGCTGCCTCCTCCACAGACCCCTCTGCAGGTTGCGCTGTAGCTGAGGCCTCGCTCACCGACCCTCCATTGATAAAGCCCCCAGGATGGACGAGCGGGCCTGCGCCGTGCCCTTGGAGCGGGATGGGATTGATGGCTACCTGGCAATAATCGATGCATCAAACATTCATGGCTGTAAAAGAGCAGAGAGCGCTTCCTGCACGGCTCAGCGGCGGGCACAGAGCTGGCATCTGCACGGGCATCCTATGGATGATATGCAGGGAATAGCGTGGCGGATGTCACCCTGTCTGCAGCTACAGTTTTCATTCATGCTTCTCCATCTCTCGCCCCCTCCCGTTCGCTCCCTATGGCTTTTTTTTTCCTATTCAGTAAAAAAAGCGGTGTGGGTGGGCTCTGCCAGCCTTTCCTATCAATCAAGTCACTGATCTGAGAAGAAGCAGGGGGATAGAAGGGAAGAAACAGAGGGGGAAGATAGCAGAGAGGTGGGTGTGTGATGGTGGTGGTGGGGGGATGATGATGGTAGGGAGGGCAGGCGGTAGGCACTCGGAGGGTGTAGTATAGGATCCAGCATCCTTCTCCGAGCACAGACTGCAGTCCTGAATCCCGGCATATGAGGAGAACACAGCGGAAACTTCCCACAAGGTAACCGTGCCATCTGATGCCCATTCTGCACCCTCGCTGCCATCTCTGTGTCCGCAGGCAATTATATAGCATGCATGGGGAATGGCTGAACGGAATGCATCCATTCATTCAGATATAGCATTGCATTCAGTAGGGATACAGTCTGGAAGCTATAGGTGATGCCCACTGCCCTGCCAGTCCGGTATTACCTGTGGCACTGGAGATGCCATCTCCATCGTTGCACTGATTAATATTAAGGTCACTGGCGATGAGGCTGTTGCTTCTCCTCTACCGGAGGGGATTATTGATCTGTAGGGATGCTGTTGCACGGTGTATAGGTGCCGGCTGTTTATCTGCTGTTTCCTATAGGGGAGCAGCCTGTATACATCTCCGGGAGCTCATTGAGTATTCCTTCCACAGAAGCTCCTCCGCAGTGTTGTCTTCTGCGGGTACACGGCTCTTCTCGCCATGAGAATATGGTGCAGTTTATCCTGTAGCAGATCTCTTGTTCTATCTGGTACCTATGGATATGATTGCTTTATATAGGGTATATATGACATATAGGTCTCAATAAGTGACCCAGCTTTCCACAGACCCTGAATAACAGACAAATCTGCATTGATATGTAGAGGTAGGTCCCTGTGTTCCCTCACTCCTGTTTTCTACTCTGTGTCAGTGTTTACTGCAGCTCTGGTATTCCATTCATGAAGCAGGAGGCTCGGGATGAGCAGTGCTGTTGGTCTTTCTCAGGTTGAGGAGTGAGATCTCAATGTAAATGAGGGAGGACACAGATAAATGGGGAGATCAATAATCTGCAGCTGTAATCAATGCGGGGGGCTCATGGAATACATTTTCAGTGAAGGCTTTGCGTTGTGCCTAGGTTGTAAGGTGGGGGTTACTTATACAACATAGGTAAAGGTTATAACGTATCCCCATACTGCGATATATATGATGAGGGTCCCAATGCACAGAAGGGCAGCAGCTCACCGTATTCTGCCTGTCACATAGTAATGACACATTAGAGGTAGCCTTCTCCTCCAGATGTGACTTGCAGTACTACAACCACCAGCATCCTCTGCCCCACACAGTTACTAATGGACGAGTCCTGGAGATCTGCAATAATTCTAAATGTCTGATCCGATGGTGTATAAAGAGACAGATGTTCAGTGTCCCCTCCACAGTCTATACTATCTACTATCTATAGGTGACTGCTTAGTGTCCCCTCAACAGTCTATACTATCTACTATCTATAGGTGACTGGTCAGTGTCCCCTCAACAGTCTATACTATCTACTATCTATAGGTGACTGGTCAGTGTCCCCTCGCATCTATACTACCTACTATCTATAGGTGACTGCTTAGTGTTACCTCCACAGTCTATACTATCTATACGCGACTGATCAGTGCCCCATCCACCATCTATTCTATTATCTGTAGGTGACTGCTCAGTGCCCCCTCCACCATCTATACTATCTACTATCTATAGGTGACTGTTCAGTGTCCCCTCCACTGCCTACACTATCTATAGGTGACTGCTCAGTGTCCCCTTCGCAGTCTATACTATCTGATATCTATAGGTGACTGCTCAGTCTCCCCTCCACTGCCTATACTATATATAGGTGACTGCTCAGTGTCCCCCTCTGCAGCCTATACTGTATACTATCTATAGGTGACTGCTTAGAGTCACACCCACAGTCTATACTATCTGTAGGTGACTACTCAATGTCCTCTCCACAGTCTATACTATCTATAGGTGATTCCTTAGTGTCATGCCCACCGTCTATACTATATATAGGTGATTGCTCAGTGTCACGTCCGCAGTCTATACTATCTACTATCTATAGGTGACTGCTTAGTGTCCCCTCTGCAGTCTATACTATCTATGGGTAACTGTTCAGTGTCCCCTCCACTGTCTATAATATCTACTATCTATAGGTGAGTGCTTAGTGTCCCTTCCACAGTCTATACTATCTGTAGGTGACTACTCAGTGTCACCCCCACAGTCTATACTATCTATAGGTGACTGTTCAATATCTCATCCGCAGTCTATACTATCTATAGGTAACTGCTCAGTGTCATGTCCACCGTCTATACGTCTATACTATCTACTATCTATAGGTGACTGTTTAATATGTCATCAACAGCCTATACTATCTATTGGTGACTGCTCAGTGTCAGGTCCACAGTCTATACTATCTACTATCTATAGGTGAGTGCTCAGGGTCACCTTCACAGTCTATACTATCTATAGGTGACTGTTCAGTGCCCCCTTTGCAGTCTATACTTTCTACAGGTGACTGCTTAGTGTCCCCTCCACCGTCTACAATATCTACTATCTATAGGTGAGTGCTTAGTGTCACCTTCACAGTCTATACTATCTGTAGGCGACTGCTCAGTGTCACCCCCCACAGTCTGTACTATCTATAGGTGACTGTTCAATATCTCATCCGCAGTCTATACTATCTATAGGTGACTGCTCAGTGTCATGTCCACAGTCTACACTGTATACTATCTATAGGTGACTGTTCAGTGTCCCCTCTGCCATCTATACTGTCTATAGGTGACTGCTTGGTGTCCCCTCCCCCTTCTATATTATCTATAAGTGACTGCTTAGTGTCACCCACACAGTCTATACTATCTGTAGGCGACTACTCTGTGTCCCCTTCACAGTCTATACTATCTACTATCTATGGGTGACTGCTCAGGGTCACCTCCATAGTCTATACTATCTATAGGCGACTGCTCAGTGTCCCCTTTGCCGTCTGTACTATCTATGGGTAACTGCTCATTGCCCCCTCCACATCTATACTATCTATAGGTGACTACTCAGTGTCCCCTCCACAGTCTATACTAACTACTATCTATAGGTGACTGCTCAGTGTCCCCTCCACAGTTTATACTATCTATAATTGACTGCTCAGTGTCACCTTCACAGTCTATACTATCTACTATCTTTAGGTGACTGCTCAATGTCCCCTCCACAATAAAACCATCTACTATCTATAGGTGACTGCTCAGTGTCACCCCCAGAGTCTATATCATCTACTATCTACGGGTGACTGCTCAGTGTCACCTCCATGTTCTATACAATCTACTTTCTATAGGTGACTGCCCAGTGTCCCCTCCACAGTCTATACTATCTACTATCTTTTGGTGACTGCTCAGTGTCCCATCCACATCTACGCTATCTATAGGTGACTGCTCGGTGTCACCTCCACAGTCTATACTATCTATAGGTGACTGCCCAGTGTCCCCTCCACAGTCTATACTATCTACTATCCATTGGTGACTACTCAGTGTCCCCTCCACAGTCTATACTATCTACTATCTATGGGTGACTGCTCAGGGTCACCTCCATAGTCTATACTATCTATAGGCGACTGCTCAGTGTCCCCTTTGCAGTCTGTACTATCTATGGGTAACTGCTCATTGCCCCCTCCACATCTATACTATCTATAGGTGACTACGCAGTGTCCCCTCCACAGTCTATACTAACTACTATCCATAGGTGACTGCTCAGTGTCCCCTCCACAGTTTATACTATCTATAATTGACTGCTCAGTGTCACCTTCACAGTCTATACTATCTTCTATCTTTAGGTGACTGCTCAATGTCCCCTCCACAATAAAACCATCTACTATCTATAGGTGACTGCTCAGTGTCACCCCCAGAGTCTAAATCTTCTACTATCTATGGGTGACTGCTCAGTGACACCTCCATGTTCTATACAATCTACTTTCTATAGGTGACTGCCCAGTGTCCCCTCCACAGTCTATACTATCTACTATCTTTTGGTGACTGCTCAGTGTCCCATCCACATCTACACTATCTATAGGTGACTGCTCGGTGTCACCTCCACAGTCTATACTATCTATAGGTGACTGCCCAGTGTCCCCTCCACAGTCTATACTATCTACTATCCATGGGTGACTACTCAGTGTCCCCTCCACAGTCTATACTATCTACTATCCATGGGTAACTGTTCAGTGCCACCTCCACAGTCTATACCATCTACTACCTATAGGTGACTGCTCAGTGTCCCCTCCACATTCTATACAATCTACTATTCATAGGTGACTGCTCAGTGTCACCTCCACGTCTATACTATCTACTATCCTTAGGTGACTGGTCAGTGTCCCATCCACAATTTATATAAGCTACTATCTATAGGTGACTGGTCAGTGTCACCTCCACAGACTATATGTATACCTCTCAACTTCTGTGGAAAAGAAATTCGGAATGTAAGGCGTGTGGAACGTGCTGTGGACCTTTTTCTAGGCCCTGCCCCCAGCCAGTCCCCACCCCTGACCACACCCTCGGTGACCCTGATGCCTTTAGGGTCACCGAGGGTCATGAACCTAGTCTCTATCTTTGTCCATGCCTCTATCAGCAGGATGTGCTTTTAGGAGTGGAACTCAAAATTTTAACAGCACCGTCACTACCTGATGATTAAATGATACAAGTGACATGCTGAGGATGTAGCCACCGCAGGGGATTATCACTAAGAAAATGAGACTAAATACTCAAAATATACATTATTGTAATCATTGGTGGTAGAACAGCTCATTACATAAATGCGGCCCCAGAACCAAGATCAATAGGGGATACATTGTAAAGTCAGGTCCGGCCTACTATTCAGGCTTGTGCTTCCTAATATGATGGGAGTTGTCAGACCACCAGGAATACCCCTTCCATCATGGCTTTACAGACCACACAGTCACTGCAGGACCAGTAAACAATGACATTGTGACTCACACATGAGGTCATCTCTAAGTAGCATTGTGGTTTTCTTCTCCATCCAGTCCAAATCGACATGATAGCTTCTCTCGTACAAAACCTGTTTCTTTAGAGGTTTCCACACAGATGTTTTTGGTTCTTTTCTTCTTCATATCCATGATCCCTATGTTAAGATAAAGGACTAATAGTGTATAACAATGCAACTGCCAGCACCCCGAGTAATGAATAACAAGCCACACTGGGCCCTGGTTGTAAATAAGGAGCTATATTGCCCCCCTGTAGTAATAAATAGCCATACTGCCCCCTGTAGTAATATATAGCCATAATTTCCTCCTGTAGTAATATGTAGCCAACTGTCTCCCTGTAGTAATATATAGCCATAGTTTCCTCCTGTAGTAATATATAGCCATACTGTCCCTCTATAATAATATATAGCCATAATGTCCCCCTGTAATAATATACAGCCATACTGTCTCCCTGTAGGGTTTTATAGCCATATTGTGACCCTGTAGTGTTATATAGCCATAATGTTCCCCTATACTAATATATAACTATACTGTCCCCTATAGTAATATATAGCCACAATGTCCCCTATAGCAATATATAGCCATAGTTATATATAGCCTCCATAGTCTATATAATATACTATGCTTGTAGGTGACTACTCAGTGTCCCCTCGAGTCAATAATCTACCATATATAGGTGACTACTCAGTATCACTTCCACAGTCTATATAATCTACTATCTATAGTTGACTGCTCAGCATATCTTCCATAGTCTACATAATCTATCACATATAGATGACTGCTTTGTATCATTTACACAGTCTATATAATCAGTTGTATAGGTGACTGCTCAGTATCCCTTCTACAGTCTATACAATCTACTATTATATACATTACTGGAGGGCAAGATGACTGGACTCAGACTCACGGATTTTGGCCATGTAGTGTGGGCAGAGTCGCTAGAAAAATCTATAATGCTTGGACAGATCAGTGGCAAAAGGAGACCCGACCGCCAAAGGACACAATGGCGGATACCGTCAGAGCTGATACTGGCATGGATATCACACAACTGAAAGAAGCGAAACCGAAAACCATGGAGGGAGCCTGTAGGTCACCGAGGGTCATGAATAAACGTATAACAACGCAGCACTCTATGCAGGATTCACCAACCTAAGTTGGACTTCAGTAAGAAGTGAATGGTGCAATAGCCCAGCGAGGTCCGGATCAAGACCCAACAAATAGACCAATATATAAGGTGAAGCCAGGCAGCAGCTGATGTATAACAATAAGTAGAAAAACTTATTATTCCTCCATATTAAAAAGAGACTGGCGACGTTTCGGCTTCGCCTGAAGCCTTTCTCAAGCCCCGAGGGTCATGAATGACCAAACTGCTAACAACAATTGTAGGTGACTTCTTAACATCACTTCCAAACGATATAATCCATTATATAGGTGACTGCTCAGTATCGTTTCCACTGTCTATATACTCCGTTATATATCAGTGACTGCTCAGTATGACTCCCACTGTCTATATACTCTGTTATATATAGGTGACTGCTCAGTATTACTCCCCCTGTCTATATACTCCGTTATATATGAGTGACTGCTCAGTATTACTCCCCCTGTCTATATGCTCCGTTATATATGAGTGACAGCTCAGTATCGTTTGCACTGTCTATATACTCCGTTATATATGAGTGACTGCTCAGTATCGTTTCCACTGTCTATATACTCCGTTATATATAGGTGACTGCTCAGTATCACTCCCACTGTCTATATACTCCGTTATATATAGGTGACTGCTCAGTATTACTCCCCCTGTCTATATGCTCCGTTATATATGAGTGACAGCTCAGTATCGTTTGCACTGTCTATATACTCCGTTATATATGAGTGACTGCTCAGTATTACTCCCCCTGTCTATATACTCCGTTATATATGAGTGACTGCTCAGTATCGTTTCCACTGTCTATATACTCCGTTATATATGAGTGACTGCTCAGTATGACTCCCACAATTTATATCATTTGTTGTATATAAGTTACTACTTAGTATCACTGGTAGTCTACTATATATAACCCATTGTCTATAGGTGCTCAGTATCACTTCCACAGTCCATATAATCCATTGCTGCATGTACAAGCTCTCCCAGTATGTGACGTGGTTGTGAAGGAATTAGTCCATACATCGCTGCCACCACTTACTGGTAAGGCCAGACGTCCCAAGTACAGATTGCTGTCCAGCAGTAAACCCTATGGAGACTATACCTTCAGAACAAAGACTAAGCCTGATAATGTTCTAAGCTTTAATACAAAACTGTGCAGCGCTTACAAAGAGATAAAAAGACCGATATGAGCAAAGGGGGAGAAGATACAGAAGACCTAAAACTTACAGCAAGTCATTAAAGGGAACCTGACACCTCCCTACAGTGCCATAAACTAAGTGATGGTGTTGTCAGGGGAGGTGGCGAGGGATGGATTGTTTATACTCGCCCGCTCTCCTGTTCCGGCGCTGCCACCAGCTAACGTCTACGCACCGCAGATCTATGGGAGAGTTCACACGCGGCAATCTAGAGTCAGGTATCATCAGATTGCACAGTATTACTACACTAGTCCTAATTAAAGGGGCATTCCCGTCATGGTCGAGGTCAGAATACCCCTCTGTACACTGTGGCCAGGGTGACCAGAAGTACAGAAACAGACAAGCGGGTGGTGCTACGCTGCTGCCATAGCTACCACTGACTTCTACAGGAGTTACCGAAACAGCATACAGAAGTCTGCTTGACTGTTTCCGTAACTTCCGACCACCGCCAGTCACTGTATACAAGCGGGGCAGAGTTGGTAGAGATCAGATCTGGAGGTGCGGGTGGTGGCACCGGCGTCTATCAGGCTTCTATGGCCTCTCCTGCGGACAACCTTTCATTATGGGCGAGGAGTCCGCTCGATGCGCCAAGTGCCGGGTCTACAGGCCAACGGCGATGGAACCGGGAGGACTACCCTAAATCAAGCAGCCCCGTCCTGTGGGCCCAGGAACATAGTACATAGGGTCTGCTAGGACCCCGCTATTATCTCTTCTGTAGGGGCGTAATAAGAGTGGGTGCAGTTGCTGGAGCTTTGGGAGGCCATAAGGTCTCTCTTCCTCATATAAAGGAGCAGATTTATGAAACTGTCTAAAATAAACTGTCTTTGTTGCCCGTGGCAGCCAATCCCATCACAGCTTTGATTTTTCAAAAGAACTATGAGAAATGAAAGCTGAGGTGTGATTGGTTAAGTATGTGCAAGCAGCAAGTCTTTACAACAGGCCAGGCCCCTTTTATGCAAAGCCACGCTCTCTGTGTCCCATAATAGTAACCTTCAGTGACCCCCTCACAGTAATAGCGCCCCTCAATGACCTTCTCACAGTAATAGTGCCCCTCAGTGACCTCCTCACAGTAATAGTGCCTCTCAGTGACCTCCTCACAGTAATAGTGCCCCTCAGTGACCTCCTTACAATAATAGTGCCCCTCGGTGACCTCCTCACAGTAATAGTGCCCCTTAGTGACCCCTCACAGTAATAGTGCCCCTCAGTGAGCTCCTCACAGAAATAGTGCCCCTCAGTGACCCCCCTCACAGTAATAGTGCCTCTTAGTGACCTCCTCACAGTAATAGTGCCCCTCAGTGGCCCCCTCACAGTAATAGTGCCTCTCAGTGACCTCCTCACAGTAATAGTGTCCCTCAGTGACCTCCTCACAGTAATAGTGCCCCTCAGTGACCTCCTCCCAGTAATAGTGCCCCTCAGTGACCCCCACACAGTAATAGTGTCCCTCAGTGACCCCCTCACAGTAATAGTGCCCCTCAGTGACCTCCTCCCAGTAATAGTGCCCCTCAGTGACCCCCACACAGTAATAGTGTCCCTCAGTGACCCCCTCACAGTAATAGTGCCCCTCAGTGACCCCCTCACAGTAATAGTGCTCCTCAGTGACCTCCTCACTGTAATAGTGCCTCTCAGTGACCTCCTCACAGTAATAGTGCCCCTCAGTGATCTCCTCACAGTAATAGTGCCCCTCAGTGACCACCTCACAGTAATAGTGCCCCTCAGTGACTTCCTCACTGTAATAGTGCCTCTCAGTGACCTCCTCACAGTAATGGTGCCCCTCAGTGACCACCTCACAGTAATAGTGCCCCTCAGTGACCTCCTCACAGTAATAGTGTCCCTCAGTGACCCCCTCACAGTAACAGTGCCCCTCAGTAACCACCTCACAGTAATAGTGTCCCTTAGTGACCCCCCTCACAGTAATAGTGCCCCTCAGTGACCTCCTCACAGTAATAGTGCCCCTCAGTGACCCCCCTCACAGTAATAGTGCCCCTCAGTGACCCCCCTCACAGTAATAGTGCCTCTCAGTGACCTCCTCACAGTAATAGTGTCCCTCAGTGACCCCCTCACAGTAATAGTGCCCCTCAGTGACCTCCTCCTAGTAATAGTGCCCCTCAGTGACCCCCACACAGTAATAGTGTCCCTCAGTGACTTCCTCACAGTAATAGTGCCTCTCAGTGACCCCCTCACAGTAATAGTGCCCCTCAGTGACCCCCTCACAGTAATAGTGCTCCTCAGTGACCTCCTCACTGTAATAGTGCCTCTCAGTGACCTCCTCACAGTAATAGTGCCCCTCAGTGACCACCTCACAGTAATAGTGCCCCTCAGTGACCTCCTCACTGTAATAGTGCCTCTCAGTGACCTCCTCACAGTAATAGTGCCCCTCAGTGACCACCTCACAGTAATAGTGCCCCTCAGTGACCTCCTCACAGTAATAGTGTCCCTCAGTGACCTCCTCACAGTAATAGTGCCCCTCAGTGACCCCCTCACAGTAACAGTGCCCCTCAGTGACCACCTCACAGTAATAGTGTCCCTTAGTGACCTCCTCACAGTAATAGTGCCCCTCAGTGACTCCTCACAGTAATAGTGTCCCTCAGTTACCACCTCACAGTAACAGTGCCCCTCAGTGACCTCCTCACAGTAATAGTGTCCCTTAGTGACCTCCTCACAGTAATAGTGCCCCTCAGTGACTCCTCACAGTAATAGTGTCCCTCAGTGACCTCCTCACTGTAATAGTGCCTCTCAGTGACCTCCTCACAGTAATAGTGCCCCTCAGTGACCACCTCACAGTAATAGTGCCCCTCAGTGACCTCCTCACTGTAATAGTGCCTCTCAGTGACCTCCTCACAGTAATAGTGCCCCTCAGTGACCTCCTCACTGTAATAGTGCCTCTCAGTGACCTCCTCACAGTAATAGTGCCCCTCAGTGACCACCTCACAGTAATAGTGCCCTTCAGTGACCTCCTCACAGTAAAAGTGTCCCTCTGTGACCTCCTCACAGTAATAGTGCCCCTCAGTGACCCCCTCACAGTAATAGTGTCCCTTAGTGACCTCCTCACAGTAATAGTGCCCCTCAGTGACTCCTCACAGTAATAGTGCCCCTCAGTGACCACCTCACAGTAATAGTGTCCCTCAGTGACCTCCTCACAGTAATAGTGTCCCTCAGTGACCTCCTCACAGTAATAGTGCCCCTCAGTGACCTCCTCACAGTAATAGTTCCCCTCAGTGACCTCCTCATAGTAATAGTGCCCCTCAGTGACCACCTCACAGTAACAGTGTCCCTTAGTGACCTCCTCACAGTAATAGTGTCCCTTAGTGACCTCCTCACAGTAATAGTGCCCCTCAGTGACTCCTCACAGTAATAGTGTCCCTCAGTGACAACCTCACAGTAACAGTGCCCCTCAGTGACCTCCTCACAGTAATAGTGTCCCTTAGTGACCTCCTCACAGTAATAGTGCCCCTCAGTGACTCCCTCACAGTAATAGTGTCCCTCAGTGACCTCCTCACTGTAATAGTGCCTCTCAGTGACCTCCTCACAGTAATAGTGCCCCTCAGTGACCACCTCACAGTAATAGTGCCCCTCAGTGACCTCCTCACTGTAATAGTGCCTCTCAGTGACCTCCTCACAGTAATAGTGCCCCTCAGTGACCTCCTCACTGTAATAGTGCCTCTCAGTGACCCCCTCACAGTAATAGTGCCCCTCAGTGACCACCTCACAGTAATAGTGCCCCTCAGTGACCTCCTCACAGTAATAGTGTCCCTCAGTGACCTCCTCACAGTAATTGTGCCCCTCAGTGACCCCCTCACAGTAATAGTGTCCCTTAGTGACCTCCTCACAGTAATAGTGCCCCTCAGTGACTCCTCACAGTAATAGTGTCCCTCAGTGACCTCCTCACAGTAATTGTGCCCCTCAGTGACCCCCTCACAGTAATAGTGTCCCTCAGTGACCTCCTCACAGTAATAGTGCCCCTCAGTGACCTCCTCACAGTAATAGTGCCCCTCAGTGACCTCCTCACAGTAATAGTGCCCCTCAGTGACCTCCTCACAGTAATAGTGCCCCTCAGGGACCTCCTCGCAGTAATAGTGCCCCTCAGTGACCTCCTCACAGTAATAGTGCTCCTCAGTGACCCCCTCACAGTAATAGTGCCCCTCAGTGACCCCCTCACAGTAATAGTGTCCCTTAGTGACCTCCTCACAGTAATAGTGCCCCTCAGTGACCTCCTCATAGTAATAGTGCCCCTGACTGACCCGCTCGTGGTAATAGTGCCCCTCACTGACCCCCTAACGGTAATAGTGCCCCTCAGTGAGTACCCCCTCAGAGTAAGTAACTCCCTTAATGGCCCCAGTCGCAATAGTGTTCCGTTTAATAATACTGACCACCATAATGCCCCCATAGTGGTCCCAGTAGTATTATATAACAACTAATCACAGCACAGCTTTCATGTTACCTCAGCGGTATAATATATAACAACCAATCACTGTGCAGCTTTCATGTTACCTCAGCAGTATAATATAGAGCAACCAATCACAGCGCAGCTTTCATGTTACCTCAGCGGTATAATATATAACAACCAATCACTGTGCAGCTTTCATGTTACCTCAGTGTCATATATAACAACCAATCACAGCGCAGCTTTCATGTTACCTCAGCAGTATAATATATAGCAACCAATCACTGCACAGCTTTCATGTTACCTCAGCAGTATAATATATAACAACCAATCACAGCGCAGCTTTCATGTTTCCTCAGCAGTATAATATATAACAACCAATCACAGCGCAGCTTTCATGTTACCTCAGTATAATATATAACAACCAATCACAGCGCAGCTTTCATGTTACCTCAGTATAATATATAACAACCAATCACAGCGCAGCTTTCATGTTACCTCAGTATAATATATAACAACCAATCATAGCACAGCTTTCATGTTACCTCAGTATAATATATAACAACCAATCACAGAGCAGCTTTCATGTTACCTCAGCAGTATAATATATAACAACCAATCACAGTGCAGCTTTCATGTTACCTCAGTATAATATATAACAACCAATCACAGCGCAGCTTTCATGTTACCTCAGCAGTATAATATATAACAACCAATCACAGCGCAGCTTTCATGTTACCTCAGCAATATAATATATAGCAACCAATCACTACGCAGCTTTCATGTTACCTCAGTATAATATATAACAACCAATCACAGCGCAGCTTTCATGTTACCTCAGCAGTATAATATATAACAACCAATCACAGCGCAGCTTTCATGTTACCTCAGCTTTATAATATATAACAACCAATCACAGCGCAGCTTTCATGTTACCTCAGTATAATATATAACAACCAATCACAGCGCAGCTTTCATGTTACCTCAGCAGTATAATATATAACAACCAATCACAGAGCAGCTTTCATGTTACCTCAGTGGTATAATATATAACAACCAATCACAGCGCAGCTTTCATGTTACCTCAGTATAATATATAACAACCAATCACAGCGCAGCTTTCATGTTACCTCAGTATAATATATAACAACCAATCACAGCGCAGCTTTCATGTTACCTCAGTATAATATATAACAACCAATCACAGCACAGCTTTCATGTTACCTCAGCAGTATAATATATAACAACCAATCACAGCGCAGCTTTCATGTTCCCTCCACAGGGTAAGACATAGTTTTCTGTGGCCCCTGTAGATGGTCGGACCTGCAGACCCCCACCATGTCTGTCGGCGGCCGCCCTCACACTGACCCCCTCTCTCCTTCATGTTGTCACCTGGGGGTCTCGGCTCGTCCTCCTAAACGGCGCTGCTTATCTCCTGTCTGAAGCAGTTTGGTTGCCTCCATGATGAAGCGGTCTCGGCCCCTGAGGGCCGCGCTGCAGGAGACGCTTACAAATGTGACATTTCATTGCTGATGAGGATACAAACCATGTTAGACGTGTTCGCAGTGAGCGCGCTGGAAGGGAGCCGCCATGTTGTTTCCTAAACGGCCCCAATTATTGGCTGCTCCCCTCCAGGGACCGGTGCTGGCAACTTCATGTCTGCCTGCAATATGTGATGTTATATCTCCTGCATGGATATGGCTGCGTTCACACGGGCGTCCGGCAGCGATACGGACGGATCTCGCGGGTGACAATAACACATGGGTGTCAGTGATTCTTCACCAGCGATGCTACGAGACTGAACATTCTCTGCCGCTCCGATCTGGGGGCGATTCCTCGCAAGGAGCCCCGTTATCTTCTAAGACAATGGCATCACACACCATAGATCGCACGCTTAAGAGGGCAATAACGGTCCACGGTTTGTGGACACATATCACGCCCGCCCTGTGCAGCTGCCCTCATACAGACATATTTATCACCTCAGCAGTCCCGTGTTCTGCAGGTTTGGGATATGGATGTCCTCTCATGTAAGGTTTTTTGGGGGGCGGATTTTGGGCAGAGGAACAATGCCCTACAGATGACAATACAGAGCTGACTACATTAACAATGTTATGGGGGCACTGACTGTGATACACAATGTTATGGGGCACTAAGTGTATGTAACAATGTTATGGGGGCACTGACTGTGATACACAATGTTATGGGGCACTAAGTGTATGTAACAATGTTATGGGGGCACTGACTGTGATACACAATGTTATGGGGGCACTAAGTGTATCTAACAATGTTATGGGGCACTAAGTGTATGTAACAATCTTATGGGGGCACTGAATGTGATACACAATGTTATGGGGGCACTAAGTGTATCTAACAATGTTATGGGGGCACTGACTGTGATACACAATGTTATGGGGGCACTAAGTGTATGTAACAATGTTATGGGGGCACTAAGTGTATGTAACAATGTTATGGGGCACTAAGTGTATGTAACAATGTTATGGGGGCACTAAGTGTATTTAACAATGTTATGGGGCACTAAGTGTATGTAACAATGTTGTGGGGGCACTGAATGTGATACACAATGTTATGGGGCACTAAGTGTATGTAACAATGTTATGGGGGCACTGACTGTGATACACAATGTTATGGGGCACTAAGTGTATGTAACAATGTTATGGGGGCACTGACTGTGATACACAATGTTATGGGGCACTAAGTGTATGTAACAATGTTATGGGGGCACTGACTGTGATACACAATGTTATGGGGCACTAAGTGTATGTAACAATGTTATGGGGGCACTGACTGTGATACAGAATGTTATGGGGGCACTAAGTGTATGTAACAATGTTATGGGGCACTAAGTGTATGTAACAGTGTTATGGGGCACTAAGTGTATGTAACAATGTTGTGGGGGCACTGAATGTGATACACAATGTTATAGGGCACTAAGTGTATGTAACAATGTTATGGGGGCACTGACTGTGATACACAATGTTATGGGGCACTAAGTGTATGTAACAATGTTATGGGGGCACTGACTGTGATACACAATGTTATGGGGCACTAAGTGTATGTAACAATGTTATGGGGGCACTGAATGTGATTCACAATGTTAAGGGGCACTAAGTGTATGTAACAATGTTATGGGGGCACTAAGTGTATGTAACAATGTTATGGGGCACTAAGTGTATGTAACAATGTTATGGGGGCACTGACTGTGATACACAATGTTATGGGGCACTAAGTGTATGTAACAATGTTATAGGGCACTGACTGTGATACACAATGTTATGGGGCACTAAGTGTATGTAACAAGGTTATGGGGGCACTGACTGTGATTGACAATGTTATGGGGCACTAAGTGTATGTAACAATGTTATGGGGGCACTGACTGTGATTGACAATGTTATGGGGCACTAAGTGTATGTAACAAGGTTATGGGGGCACTGACTGTGATACACAATGTTATGGGACACTAAGTGTATGTAACAATGTTATGGGGCACTAAGTGTATGTAACAATGTTATGGGGGCACTGACTGTAATACACAATGTTATGGGGCACTAAGTGTATGTAACAATGTTATAGGGCACTGACTGTGATACACAATGTTATGGGGCACTAAGTGTATGTAACAAGGTTATGGGGGCACTGACTGTGATACACAATGTTATGGGGCACTAAGTGTATGTAACAATGTTATGGGGGCACTAAGTGTATGTAACAATGTTATGGGGGCACTGACTGTGATTGACAATGTTATGGGGCACTAAGTGTATGTAACAATGTTATGGGGGCACTAAGTGTATGTAACAATGTTATGGGGGCACTGACTGTGATTGACAATGTTATGGGGCACTAAGTGTATGTAACAATGTTATGGGGCACTAAGTGTATGTAACAATGTTATGGGGGCACTGACTGTGATACACAATGTTATGGGGGCACTAAGTGTATGTAACAATCTTATGGGGGCACTGACTGTGATACACAATGTTATGGGGGCACTAAGTGTATGTAACAATGTTATGGGGGCACTGAATGTGATACACAATGTTATGGGGCACTAAGTGTATGTAACAATATTATGGGGGCACTAAGTGTATGTAACAATGTTATGGGGGCACTGACTGTGATTGACAATGTTATGGGGGCACTAAGTGTATGTAACAATGTTATGGGGCACTAGTGTATGTAACAATGTTATGGGGGCACTGACTGTGATACACAATGTTATGGGGCACTAAGTGTATGTAACAATGTTATGGGGGCACTGACTGTGATACACAATGTTATGGGGCACTAAGTGTATGTAACAAGGTTATGGGGGCACTAAGTGTATGTAACAATGTTATGGGGGCACTGAATGTGATACACAATGTTATGGGGCACTAAGTGTATGTAACAATGTTATGGGGGCACTGACTGTGATACACAATGTTATGGGGGCACTAAGTGTATGTAACAATGTTATGGGGGCACTAAGTGTATGTAACAATGTTATGGGGCACTAAGTGTATGTAACAATGTTATGGGGGCACTAAGTGTATGTAACAATGTTATGGGGGCACTAAGTGTATGTAACAATGTTATGGGGCACTAAGTGTATGTAACAATGTTGTGGGGGCACTGAATGTGATACACAATGTTATGGGGCACTAAGTGTATGTAACAATGTTATGGGGGCACTGACTGTGATACACAATGTTATGGGGCACTAAGTGTATGTAACAATGTTATGGGGGCACTGACTGTGATACACAATGTTAAGGGGCACTAAGTGTATGTAACAATGTTATGGGGGCACTAAGTGTATGTAACAATGTTATGGGGCACTAAGTGTATGTAACAATGTTATGGGGCACTAAGTGTATGTAACAATGTTATGGGGCACTAAGTGTATGTAACAATGTTATGGGGGCACTAAGTGTATGTAACAATGTTATGGGGGCACTAAGTGTATGTAACAATGTTATGGGGCACTAAGTGTATGTAACAATGTTATGGGGGCACTGACTGTGATACACAATGTTATGGGGCACTAAGTGTATGTAACAATGTTATAGGGCACTGACTGTGATACACAATGTTATGGGGCACTAAGTGTATGTAACAAGGTTATGGGGGCACTGACTGTGATTGACAATGTTATGGGGCACTAAGTGTATGTAACAATGTTATGGGGGCACTGACTGTGATTGACAATGTTATGGGGCACTAAGTGTATGTAACAATGTTATGGGGCACTAAGTGTATGTAACAATGTTATGGGGGCACTGACTGTAATACACAATGTTATGGGGCACTAAGTGTATGTAACAATGTTATAGGGCACTGACTGTGATACACAATGTTATGGGGCACTAAGTGTATGTAACAAGGTTATGGGGGCACTGACTGTGATTGACAATGTTATGGGGCACTAAGTGTATGTAACAATGTTATGGGGGCACTGACTGTGATTGACAATGTTATGGGGCACTAAGTGTATGTAACAATGTTATGGGGCACTAAGTGTATGTAACAATGTTATGGGGGCACTGACTGTGATACACAATGTTATGGGGGCACTAAGTGTATATAACAATGTTATGGGGGCACTGACTGTGATACACAATGTTATGGGGGCACTAAGTGTATGTAACAATCTTATGGGGGCACTGACTGTGATACACAATGTTATGGGGGCACTAAGTGTATGTAACAATGTTATGGGGCACTGACTGTGATACACAATGTTATGGGGGCACTAAGTGTATGTAACAATCTTATGGGGGCACTGACTGTGATACACAATGTTATGGGGGCACTAAGTGTATGTAACAATGTTATGGGGGCACTGAATGTGATACACAATGTTATGGGGCACTAAGTGTATGTAACAATATTATGGGGGCACTAAGTGTATGTAACAATGTTATGGGGGCACTGACTGTGATTGACAATGTTATGGGGGCACTAAGTGTATGTAACAATGTTATGGGGCACTAGTGTATGTAACAATGTTATGGGGGCACTGACTGTGATACACAATGTTATGGGGCACTAAGTGTATGTAACAAGGTTATGGGGGCACTAAGTGTATGTAACAATGTTATGGGGGCACTGACTGTGATTGACAATGTTATGGGGCACTAAGTGTATGTAACAATGTTATGGGGCACTAAGTGTATGTAACAATGTTATGGGGCACTAAGTGTATGTAACAATGTTATGGGGCACTAAGTGTATGTAACAATATTATGGGGGCACTAAGTGTATGTAACAATGTTATGGGGGCACTGACTGTGATTGACAATGTTATGGGGGCACTAAGTGTATGGAACAATGTTATGGGGCACTAAGTGTACGTAACAATGTTATGGGGCACTAATTGTATGTAACAATGTTATGGGGCACTAAGTGTATGTAACAAGGTTATGAGGGCACTGACTGTGATACACAATGTTATGGGGCACTAAGTGTATGTAACAATGTTATGGGGGCACTGAATGTGATACACAATGTTATGGGGCACTAAGTGTATGTAACAATGTTATGGGGGCACTGACTGTGATTGACAATGTTATGGGGCACTAAGTGTATGTAACAATGTTATGGGGCACTAAGTGTATGTAACAATGTTATGGGGGCACTGAATGTGATACACAATGTTATGGGGGCACTAAGTGTATCTAACAATGTTATGGGGGCACTGACTGTGATACACAATGTTATGGGGGCACTAAGTGTATGTAACAATGTTATGGGGGCACTGAATGTGATACACAATGTTATGGGGCACTAAGTGTATGTAACAATATTATGGGGGCACTGACTGTGATTGACAATGTTATGGGGCACTAAGTGTATGTAACAATGTTATGGGGCACTAAGTGTATGTAACAATGTTATGGGGGCACTGACTGTGATTGACAATGTTATGGGGGCACTAAGTGTATGTAACAATGTTATGGGGCACTAGTGTATGTAAAAATATTATGGGGGCACTAAGTGTATGTAACAATGTTATGGGGGCACTGACTGTGATTGACAATGTTATGGGGGCACTAAGTGTATGTAACAATGTTATGGGGCACTAGTGTATGTAACAATGTTATGGGGGCACTGACTGTGATACACAATGTTATGGGGCACTAAGTGTATGTAACAAGGTTATGGGGGCACTAAGTGTATGTAACAATGTTATGGGGGCACTGACTGTGATTGACAATGTTATGGGGCACTAAGTGTATGTAACAATGTTATGGGGCACTAAGTGTATGTAACAATGTTATGGGGCACTAAGTGTATGTAACAATATTATGGGGGCACTAAGTGTATGTAACAATGTTATGGGGGCACTGACTGTGATTGACAATGTTATGGGGCACTAAGTGTATGTAACAATGTTATGGGGGCACTAAGTGTATGGAACAATGTTATGGGGCACTAAGTGTATGTAACAATGTTATGGGGCACTAAGTGTATGTAACAATGTTATGGGGGCACTGACTGTGATTGACAATGTTATGGGGCACTAAGTGTATGTAACAATGTTATGGGGGCACTAAGTGTATGTAACAATGTTATGGGGCACTAAGTGTATGTAACAATGTTATGGGGCACTAAGTGTATGTAACAATGTTATGGGGGCACTAAGTGTATGTAACAATGTTTTGGGGCACTAAGTGTATGGAACAATGTTATGGGGCACTAAGTGTATGTAACAATGTTATGGGGCACTAAGTGTATGGAACAATGTTATGGGGCACTAAGTGTATGTAACAATGTTATGGGGGCACTAAGTGTATGGAACAATGTTATGGGGCACTAAGTGTATGTAACAATGTTATGGGGCACTAAGTGTATGTAACAATGTTATGGGGGCACTAAGTGTATGTAACAATGTTATGGGGCACTAAGTGTATGTAACAATGTTATGGGGGCACTAAGTGTATGGAACAATGTTATGGGGCACTAAGTGTATGTAACAATGTTATGGGACACTAAGTGTATGTAACAATGTTATGGGGCACTAAGTGTATGTAACAATGTTATGGGACACTAAGTGTATGTAACAATGTTATGGGGGCACTAAGTGTATGGACAATGTTATGGGGCACTAAGTGTATGTAACAATGTTATGGGGGCACTGACTGTAATACACAATGTTATGGGGGCACTAAGTGTATGTAACAATGTTATGGGGCACTAAGTGTATGTAACAATGTTATGGGGGCACTAAGTGTACGTAACAATGTTATGGGGGCACTGACTGTAATACACAATGTTATGGGGGCACTAAGTGTATGTAACAATGTTATGGGGGCACTGACTGTAATACACAATGTTATGGGGGCACTAAGTGTATGTAACAATGTTATGGGGGCACTGACTGTAATACACAATGTTATGGGACACTAAGTGTATGTAACAATGTTATGGGGCACTAAGTGTACGTAACAATGTTATGGGGGCACTGACTGTGATACACAATGTTATGGGGCACTAAGTGTATGTAACAATGTTATGGGGGCACTGAATGTGATTGACAATGTAATGGGGGCACTAAGTGTATGTAACAATGTTATGGGGGCACTGAATGTGATACACAATATTATGGGGGCACTAAGTGTATGTAACAATGTTATGGGGGCACTGACTGTGATACACAATGTTATGGGGGCACTAAGTGTATGTAACAATGTTATGGGGGCACTAAGTGTATGTAACAATGTTATGGGGGCACTGAATGTGATACAGAATGTTATGGGGGCACTAAGTGTATGTAACAATGTTATGGGGGCACTGACTGTGATACACAATGTTATGGGGGCACTAAGTGTATGTAACAATGTTATGGGGGCACTGAATGTGATACAGAATGTTATGGGGGCACTAAGTGTATGTAACAATGTTATGGGGGCTCTGAATGTGATACACAATGTTATGGGACACTAAGTGTACGTAACAAGGTTATGGGGGCACTGAATGTGATACACAATGTTATGGGGCACTAAGTGTATGTAACAATATTATGGGGGCACTAAGTGTATGTAACAATGTTATGGGGGCACTGACTGTGATTGACAATGTTATGGGGCACTAAGTGTATGTAACAATGTTATGGGGCACTAAGTGTATGTAACAATGTTATGGGGGCACTGAATGTGATACACAATGTTATGGGGGCACTGAATGTGATACACAATGTTATGGGGCACTAAGTGTATGTAACAATGTTATGGGGGCACTGAATGTGATACACAATGTTATGGGGGCACTGAATGTGATACACAATGTTATGGGGCACTAAGTGTATGTAACAATATTATGGGGGCACTAAGTGTATGTAACAATGTTATGGGGGCACTGACTGTGATTGACAATGTTATGGGGGCACTAAGTGTATGTAACAATGTTATGGGGCACTAGTGTATGTAACAATGTTATGGGGGCACTGACTGTGATACACAATGTTATGGGGCACTAAGTGTATGTAACAAGGTTATGGGGGCACTAAGTGTATGTAACAATGTTATGGGGGCACTGACTGTGATTGACAATGTTATGGGGCACTAAGTGTATGTAACAATGTTATGGGGCACTAAGTGTATGTAACAATGTTATGGGGCACTAAGTGTATGTAACAATGTTATGGGGCACTAAGTGTATGTAACAATATTATGGGGGCACTAAGTGTATGTAACAATGTTATGGGGGCACTGACTGTGATTGACAATGTTATGGGGCACTAAGTGTATGTAACAATGTTATGGGGGCACTAAGTGTATGGAACAATGTTATGGGGCACTAAGTGTATGTAACAATGTTATGGGGCACTAAGTGTATGTAACAATGTTATGGGGGCACTGACTGTGATTGACAATGTTATGGGGCACTAAGTGTATGTAACAATGTTATGGGGGCACTAAGTGTATGTAACAATGTTATGGGGCACTAAGTGTATGTAACAATGTTATGGGGCACTAAGTGTATGTAACAATGTTATGGGGGCACTAAGTGTATGGAACAATGTTATGGGGCACTAAGTGTATGGAACAATGTTATGGGGCACTAAGTGTATGTAACAATGTTATGGGGCACTAAGTGTATGGAACAATGTTATGGGGCACTAAGTGTATGGAACAATGTTATGGGGCACTAAGTGTATGTAACAATGTTATGGGGGCACTAAGTGTATGTAACAATGTTATGGGGCACTTAGTGTATGTAACAATGTTATGGGGGCACTAAGTGTATGGAACAATGTTATGGGGCACTAAGTGTATGGAACAATGTTATGGGGGCACTAAGTGTATGTAACAATGTTATGGGGCACTAAGTGTATGTAACAATGTTATGGGACACTAAGTGTATGTAACAATGTTATGGGGCACTAAGTGTATGTAACAATGTTATGGGACACTAAGTGTATGTAACAATGTTATGGGGGCACTAAGTGTATGGACAATGTTATGGGGGCACTAAGTGTATGTAACAATGTTATGGGGCACTAAGTGTATGGAACAATGCTATGGGGCACTAAGTGTATGGAACAATGTTATGGGGCACTAAGTGTATGTAACAATGTTATGGGGCACTAAGTGTACGTAACAATGTTATGGGGCACTAAGTGTATGTAACAATGTTATGGGGGCACTAAGTGTATGTAACAATGTTATGGGGGCACTAAGTGTATGGAACAATGTTATGGGGCACTAAGTGTATGGAACAATGTTATGGGGCACTAAGTGTATGTAACAATGTTATGGGGCACTAAGTGTACGTAACAATGTTATGGGGGCACTGACTGTAATACACAATGTTATGGGGGCACTAAGTGTATGTAACAATGTTATGGGGGCACTGACTGTAATACACAATGTTATGGGGGCACTAAGTGTATGTAACAATGTTATGGGGCACTAAGTGTATGTAACAATGTTATGGGGGCACTGACTGTAATACACAATGTTATGGGGGCACTAAGTGTATGTAACAATGTTATGGGGGCACTGACTGTAATACACAATGTTATGGGACACTAAGTGTATGTAACAATGTTATGGGGCATTAAGTGTACGTAACAATGTTATGGGGGCACTGACTGTGATACACAATGTTATGGGGCACTAAGTGTATGTAACAATGTTATGGGGGCACTGAATGTGATTGACAATGTAATGGGGGCACTAAGTGTATGTAACAATGTTATGGGGGCACTGAATGTGATACACAATATTATGGGGGCACTAAGTGTATGTAACAATGTTATGGGGGCACTGACTGTGATACACAATGTTATGGGGCACTAAGTGTATGTAACAATGTTATGGGGGCACTGAATGTGATACACAATGTTATGGGGGCACTAAGTGTAGGTAACAATGTTATGGGGGGACTGAATGTGATTGACAATGTTATGGGGGCACTAAGTGTATGTAACAATGTTATGGGGGCACTGAATGTGATTGACAATGTTATGGGGGCACTAAGTGTATGTAACAATGTTATGGGGGCACTAAGTGTATGTAACAATGTTATGGGGGCACTGAATGTGATACAGAATGTTATGGGGGCACTAAGTGTATGTAACAATGTTATGGGGGCACTGACTGTGATACACAATGTTATGGGGGCACTAAGTGTATGTAACAATGTTATGGGGGCACTGAATGTGATACAGAATGTTATGGGGGCACTAAGTGTATGTAACAATGTTATGGGGGCTCTGAATGTGATACACAATGTTATGGGGCAGTAAGTGTATGTAACAAGGTTATGGGGGCACTAAGTGTACGTAATAATGTTATGGGGCACTAAGTGTATGTAACAATGTTATGGGGGCACTAAGTGTATGTAACAAGGTTATGGGGGCACTAAGTGTACGTAATAATGTTATGGGGCACTAAGTGTATGTAACAATGTTATTGGGGCACTAAGTGTATGTAACAATGTTATGGGGGCACTGACTGTGATACACAATGTTATGGGGGCACTAAGTGTATTTAACAATGTTGTGGGGGCACTGAATGTGATACACAATGTTATGGGGCACTGACTGTGATACACAATGTTATGGGGCACTAAGTGTATGTAACAAGGTTATGGGGGCACTGACTGTGATACACAATGTTATGGGGCACTAAGTGTATGTAACAATGTTATGGGGGCACTGACTGTGATACACAATGTTATGGGGCACTAAGTGTATGTAACAAGGTTATGGGGGCACTGAATGTGATTCAAAATGTTATAGGGCACTAAGTGTGTGTAACAATGTTATGGGGGCACTGAATGTGATTGACAATGTTATTGGGGCAGTAAGTGTATGTAACAATGTTATTGGGGCACTGAATGTGATTGACAATGTTATGGGGCACTAAGTGTATGTAACAATGTTATGGGGGCACTGACTGTGATTCACAATGTTATAGGGCACTAAGTGTATGTAACAATGTTATGGGGGCACTGAATGTGATTGACAATGTAATGGGGAACTAAGTGTATGTAACAATGTTATGGGGGCACCGAATGTGATTGACAATGTTATGGGGGCACTAAGTGTATGTAACAATGTTATGGGTGCACTGACTGTGATTGACAATGTTATGGGGCACTAAGTGTATGTAACAAGGTTATGGGGGCACTAAGTGTATGTAACAATATTATTGGGGCACTGACTGTGATACACAATGTTATGGGACACTAAGTGTATGTAACAATGTTATGGGGGCACTGACTGTGATACACAATGTTATGGGGTACTAAGTGTATGTAATAATATTATGGGGGCACTGAATGTGATTGACAATGTTATGGGGCACTAAGTGTATGTAACAAGGTTATGGGGGCACTAAGTGTATGTAACAATGTTATTGGGGCACTGACTGTGATACACAATGTTATGGGGCACTAAGTGTATGTAACAATATTATTGGGGCACTGACTGTGATTGACAATGTTATGGGGGCACTGAATGTGATTCACAATGTTATGGGGGCACTAAGTGTATGTAACAATGTTATGGGGCACTGACTGTGATTGACAATGTTATGGGGCACTAAGTGTATGTAACAATGTTATGGGGGCACTGACTGTGATACACAATGTTATGGGGGCACTAAGTGTATGTAACAATGTTATGGGGGCACTGAATGTGATTGACAATGTTATGGGGCACTAAGTGTATGTTACAATGTTATGGGGCACTAAGTGTACGTAACAAGGTTATGGGGGCACTAAGTGTATGTAACAATGTTATGGGGGCACTGAATGTGATTCACAATGTTATGGGGGCACTAAGTGTATGTAACAATGTTATGGGGGGCACTGAATGTGATTGACAATGTTATGGGGGCACTAAGTGTATGTAACAATGTTATGGGGGCACTGAATGTGATTCACAATGTTATGGGGGCACTAAGTGTATGTAACAATGTTATGGGGCACTGAATGTGATTCACAATGTTATGGGGGCACTAAGTGTATGTAACAATATTATTGGGGCACTGACTGTGATTGACAATGTTATGGGGCACTAAGTGTATGTAACAATGTTATGGGGGCACTGAATGTGATTCACAATATTATGGGGGCACTAAGTGTATGTAACAATATTATTGGGGCACTGACTGTGATTGACAATGTTATGGGGCACTAAGTGTATGTAACAATGTTATGGGGGCACTAAGTGTATGTAACAATGTTATGGGGCACTGACTGTGATTGACAATGTTATGGGGCACTAAGTGTATGTAACAATGTTATGGGGGCACTGACTGTGATACACAATGTTATGGGGGCACTAAGTGTATGTAACAATGTTATGGGGGCACTGAATGTGATTGACAATGTTATGGGGCACTAAGTGTATGTTACAATGTTATGGGGCACTAAGTGTACGTAACAAGGTTATGGGGGCACTAAGTGTATGTAACAATGTTATGGGGGCACTGAATGTGATTCACAATGTTATGGGGGCACTAAGTGTATGTAACAATGTTATGGGGGGCACTGAATGTGATTGACAATGTTATGGGGGCACTAAGTGTATGTAACAATGTTATGGGGGCACTGAATGTGATTCACAATGTTATGGGGGCACTAAGTGTATGTAACAATGTTATGGGGCACTGAATGTGATTCACAATGTTATGGGGGCACTAAGTGTATGTAACAATATTATTGGGGCACTGACTGTGATTGACAATGTTATGGGGCACTAAGTGTATGTAACAATGTTATGGGGGCACTGAATGTGATTCACAATATTATGGGGGCACTAAGTGTATGTAACAATGTTATGGGGGCACTGAATGTGATTGACAATGTTATGGGGCACTAAGTGTATGTAACAATGTTATGGGGGCACTGACTGTGATTGACAATGTTATGGGGCACTAAGTGTATGTAACAATGTTATGGGGGCACTGACTGTGATTGACAATGTTATGGGGCACTAAGTGTATGTAACAAGGTTATGGGGGCACTGAATGTGATTGACAATGTTATGGGGCACTAAGTGTATGTAACAATGTTATGGGGGCACTGAATGTGATACACAATATTATGGGGGCACTAAGTGTATGTAACAATGTTATGGGGGCACTGAATGTTATACACAATGTTATGGGGCACTAAGTGTATGTAACAATGTTATGGGGGCACTGAATGTGATTCACAATGTTATGGGGGCACTAAGTGTATGTAACAATGTTATGGGGCACTGAATGTGATTCACAATGTTATGGGGGCACTAAGTGTATGTAACAATATTATTGGGGCACTGACTGTGATTGACAATGTTATGGGGCACTAAGTGTATGTAACAATGTTATGGGGGCACTGAATGTGATTCACAATATTATGGGGGCACTAAGTGTATGTAACAATATTATTGGGGCACTGACTGTGATTGACAATGTTATGGGGCACTAAGTGTATGTAACAATGTTATGGGGGCACTAAGTGTATGTAACAATGTTATGGGGCACTGACTGTGATTGACAATGTTATGGGGCACTAAGTGTATGTAACAATGTTATGGGGGCACTGACTGTGATACACAATGTTATGGGGGCACTAAGTGTATGTAACAATGTTATGGGGGCACTGAATGTGATTGACAATGTTATGGGGCACTAAGTGTATGTTACAATGTTATGGGGCACTAAGTGTACGTAACAAGGTTATGGGGGCACTAAGTGTATGTAACAATGTTATGGGGGCACTGAATGTGATTCACAATGTTATGGGGGCACTAAGTGTATGTAACAATGTTATGGGGGGCACTGAATGTGATTGACAATGTTATGGGGGCACTAAGTGTATGTAACAATGTTATGGGGGCACTGAATGTGATTCACAATGTTATGGGGGCACTAAGTGTATGTAACAATGTTATGGGGCACTGAATGTGATTCACAATGTTATGGGGGCACTAAGTGTATGTAACAATATTATTGGGGCACTGACTGTGATTGACAATGTTATGGGGCACTAAGTGTATGTAACAATGTTATGGGGGCACTGAATGTGATTCACAATATTATGGGGGCACTAAGTGTATGTAACAATGTTATGGGGGCACTGAATGTGATTGACAATGTTATGGGGCACTAAGTGTATGTAACAATGTTATGGGGGCACTGACTGTGATTGACAATGTTATGGGGCACTAAGTGTATGTAACAATGTTATGGGGGCACTGACTGTGATTGACAATGTTATGGGGCACTAAGTGTATGTAACAAGGTTATGGGGGCACTGAATGTGATTGACAATGTTATGGGGCACTAAGTGTATGTAACAATGTTATGGGGGCACTGAATGTGATACACAATATTATGGGGGCACTAAGTGTATGTAACAATGTTATGGGGGCACTGAATGTTATACACAATGTTATGGGGCACTAAGTGTATGTAACAATGTTATGGGGGCACTGAATGTGATTGACAATGTTATGGGGCACTAAGTGTATGTAACAATGTTATGGGGGCACTGACTGTGATTGACAATGTTATGGGGCACTAAGTGTATGTAACAATGTTATGGGGGCACTGACTGTGATTGACAATGTTATGGGGCACTAAGTGTATGTAACAATGTTATGGGGCACTAAGTGTATGTAACAATGTTATGGGGGTACTGAATGTGATTGACAATGTTATGGGGACACTGACTGTGATTCACAATGTTATTTGCTCTGTGTGTAACAATGTTATGGGGGTGCTGACTGTGGCTGACAATATTATGGGGCTGCCCTCACCTGCATCATTATGAAGGCACAAGCTGTGGCTGGCATAGTTGTGGGGGCACTGACGATGCCCTGTGACATAATGGCAGCACAGATGGTTTTGCGGGCACTCACTATCTCTGACAATGTTATGGGGGAACTCATTGTGCCTGACAATATTAGGCAGCTACTGACTCCAGCTGGGAAAACCCAATGATTCTCTGTGGTTGACCCTATTATACAGGTACTATATATTGTATCCTTAAAGGGGCAGTGAGCAAATGTTGAATCTCTGCTGCAGCGCCGCCTGCTTTCCTGAGTAGTTACTGCAGCAATACACCACTAGTAAAGATTCTAATATTCTGGGTTTATTGCGGAGTCCCCCTTTAAATGTGTCCCCCTCCATGAAGCGCTCGTCATATATGGATGACGCAGGGACCTCGTTTATCCACTGTTGATTTTCTTCTCTGTGGGGTCACTTTAAATTTACACCGTTGACTCATGACTTTAATAGGCCCGGTCTGCGGCTGAGTCAGCCTCCGCTCTGGATCACACTACACACGCATCCACAGAAATAGACCTCAAACCTGCGCGCCGCATCCGGAGCCGCGGTGCCGCATCGGCGAATCACCAAACATTGGCTAATTAATAGTTCTTTTTTGCTTACCTGTAAAGTGCGGTAAATAAAAGTCCTCGTGTCGCCCCTGTTTATCTGATTCTTCATCATTCTCTATCTGGGAAAGTTGGGCGACAACCAAGATGGCTGCCAGTGCACTCAGGTTGTCACCCAGCTTTCCCAAAAATATGCATACGTGTCCATATAATGACACAGTCCTCGCTCATGGTTCTTACATAAGGAGAACTTGGAAAGTTGAGGGACATTCCCTGTAAGAACTGTAGCAGCAGCCATATTGGATGGGACTTATAGTTAACCACTTCCTGTCCCTGGGTATAAAGGTATGCCCTGGGTGGTAAGCAATCCCCACGAACGGGCGTACATTTACGCTCTATGGATGGCGCAGAAGCTGAGCCCGCATCATCCGCAGTGGAAGCCATCTGTGACTGACAGCCGGCCTCCCTCTGCAACAGTGGGGACCAGTGAGAACACCGATGAGGTAGAATACCTGCAGGGACATAAAAATGGGAAAAACAAAAACACCAAAAAAAGTAGTCAAAAAGCAAAAACTGATCAAAAAATCCCTCGAAATGGAACCAATAAAAACTCCAGCTCGCCGCGCAAAAGCCGAGCCCCGTACAGCCGCGCCGACGGAAAGGTAGACAAGTTATGGCTTTTGAAAAGTGGAGATGATCATCCCCCCAGAATTGTTACGTTCTTATGGCCAATACAGGCCGTCACTAAGGGGTTAATCATCATGGAATGAAAAGATCTGCAAATATACTCTTGCCATTTTCAAGATCTCTGCCGGCTGTCAGTTTATGAAAACATTACTGCTTACATCCAGAGGATGAAAACTGGGCCCTGCACTGATACATTGTTGCAAGCCTTCAGCATCAGAGAAGGATTTGCGCTGCGGATGTCTTCAGCTCAAGGAGGATTGCAGAGATCTGAGGGAGTCTGAAATCCACCTCCTGTATCAGAGACCGGGGCTGCGGCTCTGCTGCTCCTTCTCCATGCTTTACATTACAGCTCTGCTCTATGAGTGACTCCGGCTTAGCTACATTGTCCATTAAAAACTAAGGTGATCTGAAGACTACTTCCTGTCATCAGATTTTTAGGCCACTCTCCCATCTCTCCTTTGCCTCCATGCTTTACATTACAGTTCTGCTCGGATACGATGCAGCTAAGATGAGTGACTGTATTGTTTATTAGAGTCTCAGGCAGTCTGAAATCCACCTCCTTTCTCATCAGAGTCCGGGGTTGCGGTTCTGTCCCTCCTTCTCCTCCATGCTTTACATTACAGCTCTGCTTCATTAGGACATATTCTGTTGGGGTCTGAGGTAGTCTGCTGTTACCTGTGAGAAAAGGAAGAATACCTGCTACCTGTGGTGCAGATGGGTGGTGACTCTCTGCCTTGCGAGGGCGCAGGTAACGTTGGCGATTGCAGCTGCCCCATGTGTTAGTGCTGACACCTACGAGGAGAGGAGCGCGGCGCTTCCAGAAACCAAAACCACAATGGTTCATCCTTCTGTACAGCTGAAGCGGGAAATGTTCTCTGAGTGGATGTCGGAGCCTGATGGGAGCGAGAACTAAACGGCAATACGTAATCCTTCTGATGCCTGCAGGGGCGGAGCTACAGGGGGCGCAGAGGTAGCGGGCAGGCGGGCGCTGCTGTCTGCGGACCCTCCGCCACGTAGGAAGACACCAGTGTTAAAAAAATGGAATTAGCCCGCAGGACGCCCCACAAGCCGTGGTAAATCACACCAAAACCCGCAGGCTACAACAGTACAGCTAAAGGGATTCGCCATGACAGGTGCGACAAGCGCAGCCATACGGTCTGACTGACAGCACAAGTGTTTAGGGCTCATTCACACCTGCGTATTTTCGGTAAAATCTTACGCACTAGAGATGAGCGAGTAGTGCCTCATGCGACTACCTGCCCGCTAGTCTCTAAAGATTCGGGTGCCGGCGGGGGAGAGCGGGGAGTTGCAGGAGGGAGCGGGGCGGAGAGAGGGAGAGAGAGATCTCCCCGCTCTCCCCCGCCGCTCCCCGCCCCCTGCCGTCACCCCGAATCTTTAGAGTCGAGCAGGCAGGTACTCGAATAAGGCACTACTCCCCCATCACTAATTATCATAATTTATTCACTTATTTATATAACTGCACACAGCCTCATGTGGTGCAGAGTGTTAAGGCAGCAGAATGCAGTCCTAAGCTCTCGCTCACCACCTGCAGGTTGCAAGTTCAATCCCGGCATGGTTCAGGTAGCCAGCTCAGCCTTCCATCCCCCTGAGGCCAGTGAAATTACCTGAAAGCTCTGCGGAATAAGTTGGCGCTATACAAGATTTATTATTACGCAGCCTTGCTCCGATATCGCACATGCGATGTACCTGCGGATGCGAGACGTTTTTGTGTCACACTTCCCATCACAGTGTAGTTGCGGTCCTTGTTTTCACACTCGTGTGCACATTGTACGCCGTGCCGTGTGTTTTCTGACCCCATTGAAAACAATGGGCGATGCGTTCCGATGAACCTTTTTTTTTACCGCATCGCGATGCAGGAAAAAATGGCTCTTGTAAAGACTTCATTCAATAGAATGGAGGTTCATCTTTGTGTGCTTTCTGTGTCTCACAACGCACAAGTCTCCCATGATTCCCTCGCCCGTGTGACGCTGGCCTGGTTGTGCTATTTTTTTTATGTTTTGAGACAGTTTATATTTATATTTTTGACATTTTCTGCATTATTCATCATTTTGTCCCAGTATTTATATAATATTTTTGTTTCCTTTCTTTTTTGTACATTTTTCTATTTTCGCTCTCGCGCTTCACTTATATTTAGCTCTTTCACAGCCGTATTAACGGGTAATTCCCTTGTTTGATCATTTATGGGCTACATGTTTTGCGCCCCCGGCCCACGTGTTTTACTTCCTCTCATACTAAATTGTCGCGCCCCGCTGATATGGTTGGTGAAGTGCGGGCAGGGAGCACCTTCTTTCTTCTTTTTTCGTGTAGAAGTTCCGCAGTCGCCCCCCGCTGTTTTCTCCTCTTGTCTTTGGATTCTCTTCGGCCGACTCTTGGCCTGATGTAATAAGCCCCGATGACAAACCTCTCCATCGCATTCATTGGCTTTTCTTTTTACGTGGGTTGGGCATTGCTGCCATGCAGACAACAATCAGCCTGATCGTCGGTCGCTCGCTGTCCGTCTTACACGACCCAAGGATCCGGTGGATGAACATTTGTGCCTGATAACGAGTTTGTGTAAGAAGTCAGAGGGGCGGGTGAATTTATCAGTGATGTCAAAAGCCTAAATTTATGAATTAGTCGAAATGGTGCAAATTTTGCTAATTTACCAACATGGTGTACATGGTGTGATGTGATCAGCTCACTAGGCTGTCATCTCCTTACTACACTTACACCATGTCTTGTCACAGGACCCAAGTAACAAAACCTGGGAGAGCCTAAGTTGCATCACCATACATCAAACTACTAACGACAACCTGTCCGTCTGTGAGTGAGTGGGTTTGTGAGTGATTTACCTGCTCTGCCCCTGATCACATGATGGTGACATCATAAAAGGTCCTTCATCCCCAGGGAGGGAGTTACATACTCTGCCCTTGATCACATGATGGTGACATCATCATAGGTCCTGTATGCACATGGCTGCTGTCCAGCTAGGTGTTTGTTAGTATTCCGTAGCAACTGAGGCTGCAGGGAGTTTGTAGCCCATCCATAATCTGCACAAGAATACAGACCTTTGATGTCACCCTCATTTAATCAGGGGTGGAGCATGTAAGCCATTCACTCAAGATGAGTGTCACTGTCATGTGATCAGGGGCGGAGCATGATGGTGATGTCATCACAGGTCCTTCATCTCCTCTGCTGTGCCGATTCTGTTCCTGGTTGTATTGCATGAACAATGTATGCAGCAGAGCTGTGTGGCGCATTGTGCCACCAGAAACTCTGGTACTATAATTTCCTAATAATTACTAGTCAAACTACTAACAACCACTTGTCTGTAAGTGAGTGAGTTACATGCTCTGCCCCCTTATAACATGATGGTGACATCATCAAAGGTCCTGTAAGCACAAGGCTGCTGTCCAGCTGGATGTTCGTTAGTATTCCATAGGAACTGAGGCCACAGGGGGTTAGTAGGGGATCAAATACTAACAAACACCTATAGCAGCCGTGTGCTTACAGGACCTGTCATGATGTCACAGTCATGTGATCAGTCACCTATATGGGAGCAGTCTGCGGTCACATGACCAGGGGGTGATCAGCGTGTGCAGGACTCTGCTCTGCTGCTTCTCATCCCTGTTGTATGAAGAATGTTTGTAGCAGAGCTGTGTGTGTGACGCGCATGTAGCAGAGCTGTGTGTGATGTACATGTTGCACCACCAGAAACACTGGTACTATATAATTTCCTAATAATTACTAGTAATTATTATAATCCCACTATTGGCCCAAATATCAGTGCTATAAACATCCAAAAATATTGCCCTAGTGTCTAAATACTACTGCCACAGTGCCAAGTAGCAATGTTAACCCCTTAGTGACGGAGCTTTTTTGCTTTTTTCCATTTTCGTTTTTTCCTCCTCCCTTTTAAAAAATCGTAACTCCTTTATTCATCCATTGACGTCGCTGTATGAGGGCTCGTTGTTTTTTGTGGGACGAGTTGTATTTTTCATTGGCACTATTTATTGTACCATATAACGTACTGAAAAACTTTAAAAAATTCTAAGTGGAGAGAAATGACAAAAAATGACATTCCACCATCTTTCATTGCGTCCTGCTTCTACGGCGCACAAACTCCAACAAGCATGACCTGATATCTTTATTCTATGGGTCGGTACGATTACTACGATACCAAACTTGTATAGTTTTTTTTTGCTGTAGTACTTGCATTTTTTTTTTCAAGATATTTAATTTTTTTACATTATTTTTGTGTCCATTTTCTGCGCACAATAACTTTTTTATTTTTCCGTCGACGTAGTTGAGTCGGGCTCATTTTGTGCGGTACGTCCTGTCGCTTCTGTTGGTACCATTTTTGCAAACAAATGACTTTTTGATTGCTTTTTATTACATTTTTTCTTGGATATAGGGTGACCAAAAAAGTGCATTTCTGGCGTTCTTTTTTTTTTTTTTTCGGACCACGTTCACCTTGTGGGTAAAATAATGCATTAATTTGATAGATCAGACTTTTACGGACGCAGCGATACCAAACACATATTTTTGCTTTAATGCTTTGATTTTTTTTTTATTCCAAATATGGCAAAAGGGGGGGTTGAACTTTTATTACTTTTTTTTTTAATAATTAGTAAAACTTTTTTGTTCTTATTTTTATACTTTCTTTTAGTCCTCCTAGAGGACCACAACCAGCGATGCTTTGATCGCTCCTGCAGTATGACGTATATAGCATTACATCATACTGCTTTTTGACAGTCTATCAAGCCACCCCACGAGGATGGCTTGATAGGCAGACTCCCAAGGCAGCCCTGGGGCCTTTTAGAAGGCTCCGTGCTTCCATGACACCTGCACGGCTCCCCCGATCTCACCGGGGGGGGGAGCCATATGGGAATTTGAATGCCGCTGTCAGGATTTACAGCGTCATATACAGGTGTCAGCTGTAATAAACAGATGACGCACACGCTGTATGGAGGGAGAAAGCGGCGCTATCTCCCTCCATACACGTCCTGCAGGATGTAAAAACACGAATGGGCCATCACTAAGGGGTTAATATCATCCGTATCCATATAACACCATCATGGCACCCAAGTGTCAATATTACCAGCCTTCAAATAACACTGCCATAGTGCCCCAGTGACTGTGCCAATATCATCAGTATCCAAATAACACCGCCATAGTGCCCAAGTAATAATGGACCAAAATAGAGTCCAAATAATATCACCCGTGTCCAAATAACCCCACCATAGTGCCAAATTACCCACGCTAACGTCATCATTGTCCAACTAACCTCACCATTGTGCCCAAGTAATAGTGCCATACAGTGTTCAGATATTACCACTACGGTGCCCTAATAGAAGAACCATGCTCGAATTCCCAAACCATGGCCCCAAATAACACCTATGTAATCCCACCACAGACCGCTCAGATAAAACCTCCATCTACTAGCTGAATAGTACCGCCATACTGTGCTGACCGTAGATAGTGCTGGCCTCATGACCTAGCGATAGTCCAGTCCGGGGGGGAGTTAAAGGGCTCTTATCTTATAGATGTGCTCTAAGCTGTGCGCTAAGTGCAGCCGCCATCTCCAGCTTTCATGCCGTATAGTCGAGTTACGCCTTGCAGATTCCGGAGCTCATGAATGTCCTTGAGGGTCCGGCCGTAGTCGTGAATTACGATAATGGCTCCCTCATGTTTAATTCATAATCATTTGACTTATTGCCTGCTCCTGCGCCGATCCAATATGGTGCCTCCTGTGGGATGAGGAGATCTCCCGGAGGACCGAGAGGGAATTACTCTTACTGTAAAACAACAACACCGATCATTAGAGTTAATTACAAAACGCGGCAAGGCGGGAGCACGATGCTGCGCGAGTGTGAGACGGCAGCAACATGGTCTTAAAGGGGTTGCATTACAAAAACGTGCCTTCCAAAAACAGCGCCACACCAGTGGTTGTCTGCGGTATTGCAGCTCAGCTTCATTCACCTCAGTGGACTTGGGCTGCAAAACCAAACACAACCCAGGTTCAACTAACGAAGGGCCCTTTGAGATAAGCGGCACTTTGTGATCACTGTGGTCCTGTGGGGCAATCTGGATAATGGGGGGGAGGCAGAAACTAAGTGGATAATGAGACTGTGAGGAGAGAAAAGCGAAGGAAGGACAGAGAAGGCACCAATAATCAGAATGTTGTCTTCAACAACTTCTTGACCCTACCAGCACTCGATGGTGGTCATAGTGGAGGGAGGTCATCATCAGTGCTGCCTTTAGGTTAGACGGTTCCCTGTGTGAATTTTTTGGGGCGCTTCCCTGTCATAATGCCCCCCCCCCCCCCCGATATATATTTTATTGATAGACAGTCTGTCTGTATTCCGCTTGTGTAAATAGCAACAAGATAGCAGCGCACCCACACCAGAAGAGCTCATGACATAAAGCATGACCCAACCCCAAATAAGATCATGACATACGGTACCAGAACCAAGATCATAATACTAATATAGCACCAGAACCAAGCTCAGTGCATAAATGCCACACAAGTGAACCTCAGACACAATACCAGAAAAAAGCTCATAACATAAATACAGCACCAGAACTAAGCTTAACACATAGATATAGTACCATAGCTAAGCTCATAGGTATAGCAACAAAACCAAGCTCATAACATAAATTCGTCACTAGAACCAAGTTCAGAACATAAATACAGCCCCAGAACCAAACTCATAACATATAAACATATATACAACACCAGAACCAAGCTTGGTACATAGATACAGCATAAACCAACCTGAGGGCATAGAAAAAACACTAGAACCAAGTTCCGTACATAAATGCAGTACCAGAACTAAGTTCATATCATTAGTACAATACCAGAACCAAACTCATAACATAAATATAGCACCATAACCAAAATCAGTGCATAGATACAACTCCAGAACCAACCTCAGTCCACAGATACAGCATAAATCAACATTAGTACATAGATGTAACACCAGAACCAAGCTCATAACATAAATACAGTAGCAGAACTAAATAATTGTGTTGCGTGGATACCAATGGACTGATAGCAGCATTTTGTAACATGAGAGGTGGAGACAGTGTCAAGAGGAGGATGATTCATGTTGCCCCACAAGCAATGTCACATAGAGGAAGCAGATCATCTGATTGGGCAGAACTAAGGGTCACGATCGCCACAGTCTGCATCCAAGCTGGTGGACGGCGCCCTCTGAGACCACATGGGTCACATGTACCTACGGCCACGGTCATCATGATACCCGGAGGCGACATACACAACTGATGGAGACGTTCACAGGGATAACATATAGTCAGGCGGGACTGTAGACTCTGACATAATTATGAAGCTCTTAGAGCTTACCGCCCCTTTAAGACGAGCATTAATTACAGCCTCTCATGTCAGAGTGTGAACAGACACTGGGATATTCACGCCGTTAATTACCTTCAAGTGTAAAACTGTAAAAAAAAGTGAGCGGTGATAAAAGTGACTTTAAATGCTGCCGACTTCTCATACAAATAGCGCGGCGCTCAGAACACAGAAGAAACGCCTGAAATGAGACGAAACACCCGGATGGAGAAGTACCTGCAGAACAACCGATCTTAACCACTTCAGGATCGCTGGGTGACTGTAAACGTCCTGCGGTCCTGACGTGTGTACGGAGCAGAGTCCACTCCATACCCGGCGGCTATCAGCTGCTTCTGACAGCTGCCGGTAACTGCCGCAATCAACGTTCAAAGGGTGGCAGCCCAAAGCCTACTGAAGGCTCCCAGGGCTGCCACACATTGATGCCTATCAAGCCCCTCTCGTGGCAGCGCTTGAAAGGCAATACCAAAAAGAACTTTATACTGCAATACTGAAGTATTACAGTATATAGTGCAAGCGGTTGCAATGATCATAAGTTCAAGTCCCCTGTGGAGACTAAAAAAAGTGTAGGAAAAGATCTAATAATGTTTCTTTTTATTATCCTTAAAAAATATTAAAAAACCCCCCACATATTTGGCATCGCCCTGTGCATAACGGTGCATTCACACGACCGTATATCAGCCGGGTTTTCACGCCCAGCCGATATACAGCGTCTCTCTCGGCAGGGGGAGGAGGCTGGAAGAGCCGGGAGCAGTGCTCTGAGCTCCCGCCCCCTCTCCACCCCCCTACACTATTTTCAATGAGGAGAGGCAGGACGGGGGCGGAGCTAATTTCCGGAACTTAGCCCCGCCCTGTTCCGCGTCCTCTCATTGCAAATAGTGCAGAGGGGTGGAGAGGAGGCAGAGAGGGGGCGGGAGCTCAGAGCACTGTTCCCGGCTCTTCCAGCCTCCTCCCCCTGCAGAGAGAGACGCCGTATATCGGCCGACATGAATACCCAGCCGATATACAGTCGTGTGAATGCACCCTTAAAGTCGAAAATAGTAAAACATCACAATATTTATTCGGCACGGTGGAGGCCATAAAAAAAGGATGGAATGGCAGAATTGTGTATTTTTTTAATCCCGGCTCCAAAAACAAATTGGAATAAAAAGTGATAAAAAAGATATTTCAACCCCCAAAATGCTACTAATAAACTACTATTCACCTGACAAAAGATGCACAACCCGATCAACAAAAGAATGAAAACGTTACGGGTCTCAGAATACGGCGATGGAAAGCAATTCGCGTTTAAGAGGAAATGTTATTTACTTTTAAAAGTAGAAAAACCGATACATTTCGTGTCCCCGTAGTCGTACTGATCCACAGAGCAGTGCAGAGGTCACGTTTATTGCACTGTAAGCGCTGTAAAAACGAAAGGCACTAAAAATGGCGCAAATGCATTTTTTTAACGTTTCTCCCCACTTAAAAAAATTTCTGTACATTAAATGGTGCCATTAAAAAATACAAGTCTTCCTGCAAACGACGAGCCCTCATACGGCGGCCGCGTCAATGGGAAAATGGAAACATTACGGCTCTTGGAAGGCGGGGTGAAAAAAGGAAAATAAAAAAGTGATCTGAAGGGGTTAATGTCAAACAATTCCACGTCTCCTGCGGCCCAATAACCAGGATGAGCCGTCAGTAGTGGCGCCACCATGTTGGGCGATGCAGTCTATAATACGGTGTGGCATCAGTTCAGTGAGTGCTGGAATCCTGTCCTGGGGTGGCGCTGACCTTGTGGCATTGCCCATAGTCCATGGTTCATCTTCATTATGAGGCGGTGGCCAAGCGATCCCTCCACGCCCAGTCGTGTCCCAAAGCATCTCGATTGGAGAGAGATCTGGAGATCGTGCTGGTCGAGGAGTCACCTGGACACCTTGCAGATCGGGATGTTTGCGGTGTGGGGCTGTGTGTTATCCTGCTGGCGTTGGGTATGCCCTGGAGATATGGTAGTGCGACTGGCACGACTCCACGTTGACTAGTTCAAAATGATGGAAGGATCAGACCGATTGTCATGCCGCCTCCGGGTCCTCGCTTGGCGATAATCATCACTGAGACAGAACCTCCCATTCATCGCACCAGGTAGCGTTCACGATGATGATGGTGCGGAGGGGCAGTCCTCACAAAGGATGGCCGGATCGTCAACCTGCCACAGCCAACCCACGCAAAACTGGCATCACCCACATTGGAGCATCCAAATCTGCCTCTACAGAACGTCACCAACTCTGGATTGCGGAGGTTTTTTTTTCCCCAAATGTTTATTTTCCCTGCGCCACTGCTAGGGGATGACGTGGAACCCGCGACCTATCCACAATGTTAATGCAGAAGGGCCGCGAGTCAGACGGCTTCCATTGAGTCTACACGAAAATGGAGGCTGCTGCAATTTTTCTCCTGCTTGCAGAAACCGCAATTGGTTTCCGCAAGTGTGCAGGAAAAAGCATTTTTGCATAGCATGCCATTAGTGGTATTTGCTGCCGAAACGCGTTGCGGTCCCTGACCATGGATTCTGCAATGCAAATCCGACGTGTGCAGCCAGCCTCAACTGTGTATACGATATTAGACATGACACCTCTGCTCTCCTACATCCTTTATATAGTGCGCCTTACATGAGATTTGTCTGCAGTGTTCCCTGTTATCAGCCACTCCAGCTTATCAATGACACATAGAGGCCGGGACCAGGGTTGGGGGTGTTTCAGGATCTTCCAGCTAAAAAGAGGGTAATTTTTGGGTGTAGTTGCCCGTTTGAAGCGCATCATGGCACGGAGGGTCATGCTGGGCGCCAGTTGTGGAGCTGTTATCTGTCCTGCCGCCAAGAGCTTGCGCGGATCTGCCAAGAGAGTCCTAACAGAAGGCTGCAAAAGACAGCTTGAACCAAGAAAACCAGGCAGCGCCGGCTGCTGATTATACGCTGTGTATGTAAAACACGCTAAATTGGGGACTGTCTTCTTTGCTGACATGAAATACTAAATGCACTCTGTCAATCACACATGCCTATTAGATGACTAACCCGGCGCCCACACATGACGTGTAGGCTGAGAATATGCTGCCATCGCTGTGCGCTGCTTGTGCACAAAACAGATACCATCTTTTATTTACCTCATCGCTGATAAAAATACCGGCTTATGTCATCAGCGGCTTCGCGAATATATCACAAGCCGGCGACATTACCAGGATGCAGGTGTCGCCGCACAGGTGGGCATGTAGGGCGCAGGTGGGCATGTAGAGCACAGGAACAGGCAGGCTGCAGAATACAAGCGGACAGACAGGGGCTTCATGGGTCACGGTGCACTCTACGGGCAGCCCCTATACCCGTCCAGGGTGGCACTAATGACTTGGAGGTGCTGGTGCTCACTAGAAGTACATGGCAGAAAATACATGGAGATCAGATGTATGGGACAAATCTAATATCTACCCTTAACCAGAGCCCTGGCACGCATGGGTCCCGTTGTGGAAAGCCGCCAGACGCCACTGAAATCAATGGACATTTACTGACTCACTGACTGATTTCCAGGAACCCACATTTATGGGGTACCCATGTATCGAATGTCCTGCTGGCCTAGGGTTACCACCATTTACTCTAGAGGCTGGTGCTGGTATTAAGCTACTGAGACGTTCCGGTCCATACGCTGCTGCAGCTCAGAGAAGACCCTCCCTCCTCCCCCCCGACATCTGCGTTCCTGCATATACTGTACGCAGTGTAGATGCTGGGGGGGAAGACTCAGGATCTACTGTGAGCACTGCTGTGGCATCCCATCTTGAATGGAGCTTCGCAGTGAGTTACAGCGCTTGATGAGGACAGGGTTTCTGCCCGGCTGGAGTTTCGGGGTGGAGATGGCACCCAGAGGAGATACTATTAATACTGGGGCCACCAAAGGGAGAACTATTATTACTAGAGCCACTAAAAGTGGGCACTGTTATTACAGGGTATACTAAAAAGGGTACTATTACTATTTGAGAACTGAAATGGGGCAACTATTACTTTTGGGGCACTGAGAGAGGGCAAAATTACTATAGGGGTACTGTTACTATTGGGGTCACTAAGAGGGCACTATTACTATTGGGGTCACTAAAGAGGGCACTATTACAATTGGGGTCACTAAAGAGGGCACTATTACTATTGGGGTCACTAAAGAGGGCACTATATGTATTGGGGCCACTGAGAAGGGAGCAACATTAGTAGTGCAAACACTGAAATAACAGAGATAAAGACATTTGTTGTGATAAGCCGCGCACCCTTTTACCTTGTCCGCTGTATTTTGGTGACAAAGGTAGCAACTCTAACTGTGCCAGAGGGGTCCCATATAGTCGAATCCCCGCTTATCATACATTGATGGTTTATGTGAAGAGTCGGCTGTCAGCATGTATTCCAAGTTATACAGCGGTAACAGGTGATTGAAAAGTTTTCCATCTTGTAGTATCAGGTTGTCATAAATAGATCTGCAGAATTACTGACTGTCATCTAATTCCAGTATTGTGACAATCTACACTAACATGTCTCCCAACCATTCTGGATTAGGGGAGGACAGCCCTGGATTTGGGGCACTGTCCTGCCATCCCAGGAGGCATAGGACATGTCATAGAAAGATGGCCTGGAATGGAGTAAAATAAAAAGCAGCCTGTATGCGTTGCTTTCACTCCACCCCCTGCTCACTGCTCCAGTCCTCCTCGCACTTCCAGGCAGCGCTATCACATGCCATCTAATGTATGATTGCTGCAGCCAATCATGGATCCCAGCAGTACAAGTCACTGAGGGGCACTATTACCGTGAGGAGGTCACTGGGGGACACTATTACTGAGAGGAGGTCACTGATGGGCACTATTACTGTGAGGAGGTCACTGAGGGGCACTATTACTGTGAGGAGGTCACTGGGGGACACTATTACTGAGAGGAGGTCACTGATGGGCACTATTACTGTGAGGAGGTCACTGAGGGGCACTATTACTGTGAGGAGGTCACTGAGGGGCACTATTACTGAGAGGAGGTCACTGAGGGGCACTATTACTGTGAGGAGGTCACTGAGGGGCACTATTACTGTGAGGAGGTCACTGAGGGGCACTATTACTGTGAGGAGGTCACTGAGGGGCACTATTACTGTGAGGAGGTCACTGAGGGGCACTATTAGTATGAGGAGATTAATGAGAGGCACTATTACTGTGAGGGGGTCACTGAGGGGCACTATTAGGATGGGGTCATTGAGGGGCAATATTACTGTGATTGGGGTCATTGAGGGGCACTATTACTGTGAGGAGGTCACTGAAGGGCACTACTACTGTGAGGAAGTCATTGAGGGCCACTACTACTGTGAGGAGGTCACTGAGGGGCACTATTACTGTAAGGAGGTCACCGAGAGGCACTATTACAGTGAGGAGGTCACTGAGAGGCACTATTACTGTGAGGAGGTCACTGTGGGGCACTATTACTGTAAGGGAGTCATTAAGGGGCACTACTACTGTGAGGAAGTCATTGAGGGGCACTATTACTGTAAGGGAGTCATTGAGGGGCACTACTACTGTGGGGAAGTCATTGAGGGGCACTATTACTGTAAGGGAGTCATTGAGGGGCACTACTACTGTGAGGAAGTCATTGAGGGGCACTACTACTGTGAGGAGGTCACTGAGGGGCACTATTACTGTGAGTAGGTCACTCAGCAGCACTATTACTGTGAGGAGGTCACCGAGAGGCACTATTACAGTGAGGAGGTCACTGAGAGGCACTATTACTTTGAGGATGTCACTGAGGGACACTATTACTGTGAGGAGCTCACTGAAAGGCACTATTACTGTGAGGAGGTCACTGAGAGGCACTATTACTGTGCGGAGGTCACTGAGGGGCACTATTACTGTGAGTAGGTCACTCAGCAGCACTATTACTGTGAGGAGGTCACCGAGAGGCACTATTGCAGTGAGGAGGTCACTGAGAGGCACTATTACTTTAAGGAGCTCACTGAGGGGCACTATTACTGTGAGGGGATCACTGAGGTACACTATTAATGTGAGGAGGTCACTGAGGGGCACTATTACTGTGAGGAGGTCACTGAGGGGCACTATTACTGTGAGGAGGTCACTGATGGGCAGTAATACTGTGAGGGAGGTCACTGAGGAGCACTATTACTGTGAGGTGGTCACTGAGGGGCACTATTACTGTGAGGAGGTAACTGAGGGACACTATTACTGTGAGGAAGTCAATGAGGGGCACTATTACTGTGAGGAGGTCACTGGGGGGCAATAATACTGTGAGAAGGTCACTGAGGGGCACTATTACTAGGAGGTCACTGAGGGGCACTATTACTGTGAGGAGGTCACTAAGGGGCACTATTACTGAGAGGAGGTCACTGAGAGGCACTATTACTGTGAGGAGGTCACTGAGGGGCACTATTACAGTGAGGAGGTCACCGAGAGGCACTATTACAGTGAGGAGGTCACTGAGGGGCACTATTACTGTAAGGGAGTCATTGAGGGGCACTACTACTGTGAGGAAGTCATTGAGGGGCACTATTTCTGTAAGGGAGTCATTGAGGGGCACTACTACTGTGAGGAAGTCATTGAGGGGCACGATTACTGTAAGGGAGTCATTGAGGGGCGCTATTACTGTGAGGAGGTCACTGAGGGGCACTACTACTGTGAGGTGGTCACTGAGGGGCACTATTACTGTGAGTAGGTCACTCAGCAGCACTATTACTGTGAGGAGGTCACCGAGAGGCACTATTACAGTGAGGAGGTCACTGCGAGGCACTATTACCTTGAGGAGGTCACTGAGGGACACTATTACAGTGAGGAGGTCACCGAGAGGCACTATTACAGTGAGGAGGTCACTGCGAGGCACTATTACCTTGAGGAGGTCACTGAGGGACACTATTACTGTGAGGAGGTCACAGAGAGGCACTATTACAGTGAGGAGGTCACTGAGAGGCACTATTACTTTGAGGAGCTCACTGAGGGGCACTATTACTGTGAGGGGATCACTGAGGTACACTATTAATGTGAGGAAGTCACTGAGGGGCACTATTACTGTGAGGAGGTCACTGAGGGGCACTATTACTGTGAGTAGGTCACTCAGCAGCACTATTACTGTGAGGAGGTCACCGAGAGGCACTATTACAGTGAGGAGGTCACTGCGAGGCACTATTACCTTGAGGAGGTCACTGAGGGACACTATTACTGTGAGGAGGTCACAGAGAGGCACTATTACAGTGAGGAGGTCACTGAGAGGCACTATTACTTTGAGGAGCTCACTGAGGGGCACTATTACTGTGAGGGGATCACTGAGGTACACTATTAATGTGAGGAGGTCACTGAGGGGCACTATTACTGTGAGGAGGTCACTGAGGGGCACTATTACTGTGAGGAGGTCACTGAGGGGCACTATTACTGTGAGGAGGGTCACTGACGGGCAGTAATACTGTAAGGGAGGTCACTGAGGAGCACTATAACTGTGATGTGGTCACTGAGGGGCACTATTACTGTGAGGAGGTCACTGAGGGACACTATTACTGTGAGGAAGTCAATGAGGGGCACTATTACTGTGAGGGGATCACTGAGGTACACTATTTATGTGAGTAGGTCACTGAGGGGCACTATTACTGTGAGGGGATCATTGAGGGGCAATATTACTGTTAGGAGGTCACTGAGAGGCACTATAACTGTGTGGGGAGGTAAAGGGAGTGGCTTAGCATAAAAGATATATGACCTAATATAAAAACATTTCCACACTCTGCAAGAATTGTCTGTCTTTTTATTGTTCAATAGTTGGAAGGTATGGATTTATATCGAAAGCCAATGCCAGAAAGTACTGAGTTATTAGACTGAATTATCAGATTGATTTCACTGTCCTTATCTATCATTTCCATTACTTGCAGTTCCACTTTTCACCATAGTCAATTACAAATAGTTTCCATAGACAACCATGCAATAGCGCCCCTAGTGATCCACTTGTAAAGATCTACCTGATAGGGTAAGTGTAAATTTGCGATGCAATATATCTGGATAGTTTCCACAAGCCGAGTAAGGGTCTGTATAGGAACCTTATACTACACCAGCTGCAACCAGCTCTATACACATGTAATGCTATGCCCATGTTATCCCAATGACATTCATATTACTACAGCCGTGCTTGATTAATAGAGTTGTGGTGCTCAGTGCCACCATATACAAGATCCTGCGTCTTTCTCCGCTTTGCTTTGTAACAGAAGAAGAGTCAACACTAATAAGACTGTTCTGTTGTGTTTCTTGGCAGATCCTTGAGCTGAGGACGACTGCTGACTTATACAAAGAGCACGGTGAGTGCGTCTAATGCCATCCGTCGGACAAACATACATGTGGATGACAGTATTTCCATGTAAACCTACTTACCATGTGGAGTAATTTTGTATGTACTCAGTTTTGAATTTTTCCAATCCCATCCAGAGCTGTATTTAAAATTCTGCAGACACTGGTTTAGCTCCTCCCCTCTGTCAGATATGTCCCTAATAATGTAGCCACCTCATTGTGCCAGGGCTAAGCTACGCACCCTGTGAGTGATGCTGCCACATGTCAAAAAAGAGGAGGGGGCGTTATAAGAAGTGCAGGTGGGTGCCATCTTGCTATGGGGTGTGTTACATTAGAATTGGCGGAGGCTTGCCACAGAGACACTGTGCCATATGTCAGGCACTCACTCTCCTGCTGGGGGTGAATGCAGAGAAAATGGAATGAGCCGCATGTGCAGCTGCAGCCCCCGGATTGCAGCAAGAGAACCTAGGAAAAGAGCCCAGTGTGCAGGCCGGGGGCCACAAATAGGTCTGTGGCAGCGGCTGCCTCATTAGATGTTGATAAAGAGGGCCAAAGTGGACCAAGAAAGACCCAGTGATTGGTGGCAAGATGGGGCTTAGTAACCAGAAGACCAGTGATTGAGACAAGGGACTGGATGCAGAGTCCACACTGCGGCTGCATGAAGTGAAAGATGACCGCTGGTGACCAGTGTAAGGTTAATTTGATTTGTTTACCAAGGAGAAGAAAATCTCAGATCTCGTGTAGAAAGCATGGGCCCATAGGAGAAATACAAATCACACTGGCCTGATGCGGTATCAAATGATTTCTAATTTATTCAAAGTTTAGTTTTTATACCATAAATGACATCACAGGAAAAGTACATACCTCCAAGAATAATTAGAATACATGATAGGCTACAACTAAAATGTTTAACATTAGTTACACCTTTTAAGGTGTAACTATAATATACAATGAAACCCTATGATTTCAGTGAGAAGGAATCTTCTGTCTTATCTCATATCACTCTCTGGTATATAGAAATGGTTTCACTTAACCCCTTCACTACTTATACCAGCAGCATGCTATAACTTCCTGGTCTACAATCCAATAGCAAAAACAATTAACTGATACATTGATCTACAATTTTCTTAACAACCAGGCAGTGCAGCATCCCGTAGGGTGATTCTGGACGCAAGACACACGTTGAGGAGCTGGGAGGGTAGAGTGGTCACTTGTCATGGTGGCACTTACCAGACTCCTCCCCAGAGGGACACGCATAGCCTCGGCTAGAGCAGCGCTGGGCCTCTTCTGGACACCCCTAGGAGAGGGATGGCCAATTAACATGAGAACAGGAGATAAGGTTGTCACAAGTGACGCCACTGTTCCGTTACCCACCGGAATGACCCTCGGCAGTAAGGAAACAAGCCGCAAACTGTGTAATGTACCTCAGGTCCCTAGGAAGGGTCAGGGCCTGGCAAAACTTTACTTAGAACTTTATCAGGATACACTTAGGAATACACTGGTGTAGGTAAACAGAAGATTGGAGGTCAGGGAGGAAACTCAGGATGACACCGGTCCTGCAGTCGCAGTTAACTGCTAGGAACCACTCTTGGATGGGGAACTCTCCAGAAGAAGATAGGGGTAGGGTCATTCCACAGACACTCTCACAGAACAGTACCTCTGCACGGTGGTCTTGTCTGTCTCTTTTCGCTCACTCTCATTCTCTGTCCCTTACTTCTTCTCGCTCACTGGCATTGGGGTACTCAGGAAAACCTCCCTTCTTCTTCCATTCTTCACCACATGAGGGTTGAAGGTACCCCCATGTGGCTCTCTAGACTCCAGACTCAGACTCCCTATCACACCCAAATCACTCATACATATAATCTCTCACATACCACATGACAGGTCATAAATTGATACATTTGCAGGCATCTCCCAGTCTCATGCAGACATTAACTTCTCACTTGCTGCAGCTGTGCAATACACATAACAAAATGACTAGATAACTTTGCACAGCGCACCAACATAAGACATGACATGATGACATTTATGGAGGGGCCAGCAACATAGACTTCTGGCCACTACAGCAGCACATAATCTTGGCGTGTGGAAGGAGATGGAGGCTTCCTCTTGTAGTAACAGGCTCCAGTGAGAGATGGCAATAAAACGGGTGAGTGTAGTGGTGTAGCAGACCAGCCGGAAAGTATGGTGGCGAAGAATGCCAGTCCGTAAGAGAGGCGGAGAGCAGGGTGAGAGATCCGGTCAGCGGATGAATGCCAGGGGGACAAGAGCCGTCTGCGCTGCTAAAGGAAGCAGATTAAGTCAAAGTAAAGACTTGTGACTGAGTGCCACCGCCATAACCCAGACCCGTAAGAGACTGCATGCTTGTGGGCACAAGGCTCTGTTATTGTCTCGCCAGCGCTGCCCTCACAAGTGATCTATTAGATAAACTGCAAAGTGCGTAATGATGAGCCGCGAGTTATAGAGATGGAGGCGCGGCACTCGAAATTACTCTTTATTCCATACAAGTCATGTAATATCAGGAAATACCTCGATATCTAGATCACACTTAGGCCGTACTCACACGAGCGTTTTTACGTGGCTAATTAGCCACGATGAAATGTCAGCCGAAACTCGTGACCATGTGACACAATGGATTCCAATGCATTCATTCACGTGGGCACTTTTTGGACGCGTGAAAAATCCCACCATAAAAACGTCAAATCGGCGACTGTTTTCAGTCGCTGTTTTTTCACGCTGCGTCAAAAGATCAGTCTTGACTAAAAATGCTAGAGGCTCCCATAGACTCGTATAGGAGCTGAGAAAAATGGAGGCGGAGAGAGATTACCTGCGTCCGGCGCTCAGGAAAGACAGCTGCCGCTAATTAAGCATTAGAGTTCATTACGAGGATTTCTGCCGTTCAACGGAATTCCACGCTGCAGCCTATTTTTCATGCGATACATCTGTGTGTATGGACTCCATCACAGCTATGCTTCATTGACACGTTAAATCGTGGCGCCCGTATGAATGAGGCCTTACACTGATCCGTGTGCAAACCCTATGGAACACTTCCTCTAAACCCAATCAAGGAAGGTTAGAGGGGTCTGCAGCAAATGAGCTGAAATCTATCAGTGGCTCCCGCATGTGCAGTGTCTGTACAGTATACTGACTCTGCAGATGTTTCCTTATATAGCACCAGCAGAATAGTGAGTGCAGCTCTGGAGTATAATAGAGGATGTAACTCAGGAGCAGTACAGGATAAGTAATATATGTACACAGTGACTCCACCACCAGCAGAATAGTGAGTGCAGCTCTGGAGTATAATAGAGGATGTAACTCAGGATCAGTACAGGATAAGTAATGTATGTACACAGTGACTCCACCAGCAGAATAGTGAGTGCAGCTCTGGGGTATAATACAGGATGTAACTCAGGAGCAGTACAGGATAAGTAATGTATGTACACAGTGACTCCACCACCAGCAGAATAGTGAGTGCAGCTCTGGAGTATAATAGAGGATGTAACTCAGGAGCAGTACAGGATAAGTAATATATGTACACAGTGACTCCACCACCAGCAGAATAGTGAGTGCAGCTCTGGAGTATAATACTGGATGTAACTCAGGGTTAGTACAGGATAAGTAATGGATGTACACAGTGACTCCACCAGCAGAATAGTGAGTGCAGCTCTGGAGTATAATACTGGATGTAACTGAGGATCAGTACAGGATAAGTAATGTATGTACACAGTGACTCCACCAGCAGAATAGTGAGTGCAGCTCTGGGGTATAATACAGGATGTAACTCAGGATCAGTATAGGATAAGTAATGCATGTACACAGTGACTCCACCAGCAGAATAGTGAGTGCAGCTCTGAAGTATAATACTGGAAGTAACTGAGGATCAGTAAAGGATAAGTAATGTATGTACACAGTGACTCCACCAGCAGAATAGTGAGTGCAGCTCTGGAGTATAATACAGGATGTAACTCAGGAGCAGTACAGGATAAGTAATATATGTACACAGTGACTCCACCACCAGTAGAATAGTGAGTGCAGCTCTGGAGTATAATACTGGATGTAACTCAGGGTTAGTACAGGATAAGTAATGTATGTACACAGTGACTCCACCAGCAGAATAGTGAGTGCAGCTCTGCAGTATAATACAGGATGTAACTCAGGAGCAGTACAGGATGAGTAATGTATGTACACAGTGACTCCACCAGCAGAATAGTGAGTGCAGCTCAGGAGTATAATACAGGATGTAACTCAGGGTCAGTACAGGATAAGTAATGTATGTACACAGTGACTCCACCAGCAGAATAGTGAGTGCAGCTCTGGAGTATAATACCGGATGTAACTCAGGAGCAGTACAGGATAAGTAATGTATGTACACAGTGACTCCACCAGCAGAATAGTGAGTGCAGCTCTGGAGTATAATACCGGATGTAACTCAGGAGCAGTACAGGATAAGTAATATATGTACACAGTGACTCCACCAGCAGAATAGTGAGTGCAGCTCTGGGGTATAATACAGGATGTAACTCAGGATCAGTGCAGGATAAGTAATGTATGTACACAGTGACTCCAGCAGCAGAATAGTGAGTGCAGCTCTGGAGTATAATACAGGATGTAACTCAGGATCAGTACAGGATAAGTAATGTATGTACACAGTGACTCCACCAGCAGAATAGTGAGTGCAGCTCTGGAGTATAATACAGGATGTAACTCAGGATCAGTACAGGATAAGTAATGTATGTACACAGTGACTCCGGCAGCAGAATAGTGAGTGCAGCTCTGGAGTATAATACAGGATGTAACTCAGGATCAGTAATGTATGTACAAAGTGACTCCACCAGCAGAATAGTGAGTGTAGCTCTGGGGTATAATACAGGATGCAACTCTGGATGCATTTCCCCATTGGCAGCTCTGCATTGGGTTCTGTCCACACATGCAGCTAAGAGGAGCGATGCTAATAGCAACTTTCTATATTACGGAACAGTCACTTTGGCAGACATTCCCTGAACGGTGACGCGAGTCCTTGTACTCTGCACATCTGCACGAGAGCGGGAGCTGTCGGTGCCTCTTCCCTCCCACCTGGTCTAATCATCTGCGCCTCATTGTGAAGAGTCTTCATCTGTGGATAATGGAAAAGAAAACACGGCGTCCAATGTCAACACAAGACACAAAGCCTGTGAAGTGACCGCGGCGCGGGGCGAGGTGTGCCGGCGGAAATGCTGCAAAGTGTTTGTGGCTGCAATTAATTTGGAAGAGAAAACAATAAGCAGAGAAAACTAGGAGCAAAGATGCAACATGTAACACCTAGAATTAGCCATGCCTTAATCAGAGATACACGAGAGCACACAGATCCTGGTAATGTATGGGATTAGGGGATTTTAGCATCTTCATCGCCTTCCAGCAGCCTGGAGATCCCCTTTTCCTGCTCACCTCCCCATCTATCTACAGTATTACAGAAGTCAGGGAGGAGGGGAGAGGAGGGGGATGAGGCTGCAGGTACTCTTCCTCATTGTGTCTGTGAGAGGGGAGGCAGAGCTTTGTGGAATGTCACATAGATGTGTTTGGATACTCGGGGTGTTGAGGTTACACCTCTGGTGCATGCACACTCCCTTTTTGGGTCCCGCCTCTCATCTATTAACAATGTACCCCCGGTTATCATATTGCTTATGCCCAGTGCTTTCTGCACACATTTTTCATAGTCCTTAGAGAACCAGTTATGCGTCCTACCAAAGACATCCAGCCTTCACAAGAAGTGGAGTTGGAGGGCAATAAAAGGAAGAGGTAAGTGGTGACGACTGTCACTGCAATGGGGCATGTGGCACTATATATCTTTGTAAATGGTGAGCTACTATGGGGGGTAAGTAAGACTATGAGGGCAATATACCACATGCTAAGCATGGTATGGGCACAGTATGTCCACTGTATAACTGTATAGACAAAGTCTGCACTCTTGCCACAGTTTGGAACTATGTGGGCACTATATGCTGCAGCGTCAGTGTTGGGTTTTGCTTTAGATGGCATAGCATGGCATTATGTTGGCATTGTTTGGCACTATGTGGACACTGTATGGCTCGTTTGCCACTGTATGTACTTCACATGGAGCTTTGTGGTCACCGTTTTGGATTAGCTATTTAGCTCTATGATGTCCCTATATAGCTCTGTGTTAGTGAAGAATAACACAACGTGGGCACTGTTTTACAGTGTGTGGGCATAGTATGGCATTATTTGAGCACTGATCAGCAATCTTGGCACTGTGTGTTTTATATGGATGCGGTATAACACTTTGTGGGCACCATATGTAACTGCATAGGTACCACACTAGTAATTATTAGGAAATTACAGTACCTGTATCTCTGGTGACACAATGCGCCATTTACTAACATAATATAGTGAAAGGGATGGGAGTTGTAAGCACACGGCTGCTGGTTTAGGACCTGTGATGACCTCACCGTCATTGCACCTCTAGGGTGTTTGATAGATAATAGATAATTGTGCTACATGCATGTCACACACACACAGCTCTGCTTCACACACGTGAAACACACACAGCTCTGCTTCACACACGTGAAACACACACAGCTCTGCTTCATGCACGTCAAACACACACAGCTCTGCTTCACGCACGTCAAACACACACAGCTCTGCTTCACGCACGTCAAACACACACAGCTCTGCTTCACGCACGTCAAACACACACAGCTCTGCTTCACGCGTGCGTCTCACACACAGCTCTGCTACACGCGTACGTCACACACAGCTCTGCTGCTCGCACGCGTGTCACGCACACAAACAGCTCTCCTACGAGCTCGCATCACACATACACAGCACTATTGTGCTTTTTACACACATGGCTCTACTACGCGCACGTCACACACACGGCTTTGCTACACGTGTGTCACACACGCGACTCTGCTACACACGTGCATCACACTTACTAGTCTGCTAGTCGCGCGCCACACACACACATGGCTCTGCTACGTGCACGCATCACACACATATACGGCTCGGATACACGTGCATGTCACACACACACATGGCTCTGCTACATGATAGCGTCACACACACACAGCTGTGCTAAGCGTGCACGTCACACACAGCTCTGCTAAGCATGCGTGTCACACACACACAGCTCTGCTATGCACGTGATTTACACACACACAGCTCTGCTATGCACGCACATCACACACACATGGCTCCGCTACGCACATGAGTCACATGCACGCACATGCAGCTCTACTACACGCGCGTGACACACACAGCTCTGCTATATACGCACGACACACACACGGCCCTGCTGTGTGCACGCGTCACACACAGATCTGATATGTACACACATGCGTGCGTCACACACACTCACAGCTTTGCTACGTGATGGTGTCACACACATGGTCACACATGCACATACATAGCTCTGATTCGCGCGTGCATCACATACTCGGCTCTGCTATGTGCTCGTGTCACACAGCTCTGCTACACTCGTTACACACACGGCTCTGCTACGCGTGCGTCACACACACACACACACGGCTCTGCTATGTGCGGGCATCACAAACACACGGCTCTGCTATGTGCACGTGTCACACACACACAGCTCTGCTATGTGATAGCGTCACACACACACACACAGCTACGCTACGCACACACCACACACAGCTCTGCTACGTGCGCGTCACACACATGGCTCGACTACTCGCACGCCACACTTACACACTGCTCTGCTACATGCATTCTTCATCCCATACAACAGGGATGAGAACCGACACAGCAGAGTCCTGCACACACTGATCACCCCTGGTCATGTGACCCCGGACTCCCCCCACACAGATGATCGATCACGTGACGGTGACATCATCACAGATCCTGTAAGCACATGGCTGCTGTCAGCATATGTTGTATCTCTGCATGTGTGTTATGCTTTAGGACCTGTGATGATGTCACCATCATGTGATTAGGGGCGGAGCATGTAACACACTCACAGACAAGTAGTCGTTAGTACTTTGATGATCCTACTGTATGTGGTCACCATGCTGTCACTATATGGCTCTACATTAGGAATGCAGGTTCTGTTAAGCTGGAAGTGGGCACTATATGTCATACATGTAGGGCATTCTGGGTAATGCATAATACACTGTGCATTAAGTGGGGAATCCCATAATGCCCTTCTCTTAAACTTCCAAGCCAGACTACAAGTTCTCATGAGTGATTGTATGGCAGCTGCTTATGGCTTCGTTCTTGCCTCGTCATCTCAAACTCTATGCACTACAGGCATCCCAACTCCTAGTAGCCAATCACATCTTGCCATTGTTTGGCCTAGGCCAATTAGATTTGTTACCTCGTCTGTCAATTTACACTTTATCTGTTACTAAATTACACAACGTCTTCATTGCAAATAACTGGCTGTGGATGAGGAGGAGAAGAGAAAAAGGATGGAATGATTCATGGCTTCACCCGCAGAATGACTAATTGTGCCTAATTAAATAGTATTCAGATGACTGTGGCATTACACATCGGATACGTGCGGGCAGAGCGCAGATTTACCTTATTACCACACAATTTACATAATAACATTACACTTTCTCCAGATTGTGTGCTACATATCAATATAGACACAAAGGGCTCAACATATACCGCATATATAGTTATATACAGGAGATACCCAGGTTATACCACATGCTCCATATCACTATATACAGGGAGATGTATAACTTATACCAGCTGTACATATATAATTATATACAGGAGATACCCAGGATATACCAGCATGTTCCATATCACTATAGACACAAAGGGCTCAACATATACCACATATATAGTTATATACAGGAGATACCCAGGTTATACCAGCATGCTCCATATCACTATATACAGGGAGATGTATAACTTATACCAGCTGTACATATATAATTATATACAGGAGATACCCAGGTTATACCAGCATGTTCCATATCACTATAGACAGGGAGATGTATAACTTATACCAGCTGTACATATATAATTATATACAGAAGATACCCAGGTTATACCAGCATGCTCCATATCACTATATACAGGAGATGTATAACTTATACCTATTGTACATATATAATTATATACAGGAGATCCCCAGGTTATATCAGCATGCTGCATATCACTATATACAGGATGTATAACTCATGCCAGCTGTACATATATAATTATATACAGGATATACCCAGGTTATACCAGCATGCTCCATATCACTATATACAGGAGATGTATAACTTATGCCAGCTGTACATATATAATTATATACAGGAGATACCCAGGTTATACCAGCATGCTCCATATCACTATATACAGGAGAGGTATAACTTATACCAGCTGTACATATATAATTATATACCCGATATACCCAGGTTATACCAGCATGCTCCATATCACTATATATAGGAGATGTATAACCTATACCAGCTGTACATATATAATTATATACCCGATATACCCAGGTTATACCAGCATGCTCCATATCACTATATACAGGAGATGTATAACCTATACCAGCTGTACATATATAATTATATACAGGAGATACCCAGGTTATACCAGCATGCTCCATATCACTATATACAGGAGATGTATAACTTATACCAGCTGTACATATATAATTATATACAGGAGATCCCCAGGTTATACCAGCATACTCCATATCACTGTATACAGGAGATACATACCTTATACCAGTAGTACATATATAATTATATACAGGAGATACCCAGGTTATAAAAGCATGCTCCATATCACTATATACAGGATGTATAACTTATACCAGCTGTACATATATGATAATATACAGGAGATACCCAGGTTATACCAGCATGCTCCATATCACTATATACAGGATGTATAACTTATACGAGCTGTACATATATAATTATATACAGGAGATACCCAGGTTATACCAGCATGCTCCATATCACTATATACAGGATGCATACCTTATACCAGCTGTACATGTATAATTATATACAGGAGATACCCAGGTTATACCAGCATGCTGCATATCACTATGTACAGGATGCATAACTTATACCAGCTGTATATATATATATAATTATATACAGGAGATACTCAGGTTATACCAGAAAGCTCAACATCACTATATACAGGAGAAATATAACTTATACCAATTGTAACAATATAATTATATACAGGAGATACCCAGGTTATAAAAGCATGATACATATCACTATATACAGGAGAGGTATAACTTATACCAGCTGTACATATATAATTATATACAGGAGATACCCAGGTTATACCAGCATGCTCCATATCACTATATACAGGAGATGTATAACTTATACCAACTGTACATATATAATTATATATAGGAGATACCCAGGTTAAACCAGGATGCTCCATATCACTATGTACATGATATATAACTTCTACCAGCTGTACATATATAATTATATACAGGAGATACTCAGGTTATACCAGCATGCTCCAAATCACTACGTGCAGGATTTATAACTTATACCAGCTGTACTTATATAATTATATACAGGAGATACCCAGGTTACACCAGCATGCTCCATATCACTATATACAGGTTATACCAGCATGCTCTGTATCACTATATACTGGGGATGAAGACCTTGTACCAGCTGCACATATATAATTATATACAGAAAATCCCTAGGTTATATCAGCATGCTCCATATCACTATATACAGGGAGATGTGTAACTTATATCAACTGTACATATATAATTATATACAGGAGATATCCAGGTTATACCAGCATGCTCCATATCGCTATATAAAGGGAGATGTGTAACTTATACCAGCTGTACATATATAATTATATACATGAGGTACCCAGGTTATACCAGCATGCTCCATATCGCTATATAAAGGGAGATGTGTAACTTATACCAGCTGTACATATATAATTATATACATGAGATACCCAGGTTATACCAGCATGCTCCATATCACTATATACAGGAGATGTATAACTTATACCAGCACTACATATATAATTATATACAGGAGATCCCCAGGTTATACCAGCATGCCCCATATCACTATATACAGGAGATGTATAACTTATACCAGCTGTACATATATAATTATATACAGGAGATACCCAGGTTATACCAGCATGTTCCATATCACTTTATACAGGAGATGTATAAACTTATACCAGCTGTACACATATAATTATATACAGGAGATACCCAGGTTATACTGCCATGCTCCATATCACTGTATGCAAGAGATGTATAACTTATACCAGCTGTACATATATAATTATATACAGGAAATACCCAGGTTATACCAGCATGCTCCATATCACTATATACAGGGAGATGTATAACTTATACCAGCTGTACATATATAGTTATATATAGGAGACCCAGGTTATACCAGCATGCTTCATGTCCTTATATACAGGAGATGTATAACATATCAGTTGTACATATATAATTATATACAGGAGATATCCAGGTTATACCAGCATGCTCCATAGCACTATATAAAGGGAGATATATAACATATATCAGCTGTACATATATAATTATATACAGGAGATACCCAGGTAATATCAGCATGCTCCATATCACTATATACAGGGAGATATATAACCTATACCAGCTGTACATATATAGTTATATACAGGAGACCCAGGTTATACCAGCACGCTCCATATCACTATATACAGTAGATGTATAACATACCAGTTGTACATATATAATTATATAAAGGAGATACCCAGGTTATACCAGGATGCTCCATATCACTATATAAAGGGAGATGTGTAACTTATTTCAGCTGTACATATATAATTATATACAGGAGATACTCAGGTTATACCAGCATGCTCCATATCACTATATACAGGAGATCCCCAGGTTATACCAGCATGCTCCATATCACTATATGCAGGATGTATAACTTATACCAGCTGTACATATATAATTATATACAGGAGATACCCAGGTTATACCAGCATTGTACATATCATTAAATACTGGAGATGTATAACTTATACTAGCTGTACATATATAATTATATACAGGAGAAACCCAGGTTATAGCAGCATGCTCCATATCACTATATACAGGAGATGTATAACTAATACCAGCTGTACATATATAATTATATACAGGAGATACCCAGGTTATGCCAGCATGCCCCATAACACTATATACAGGAGATGTATAACTTATACCAGCTGTACATATATAATTATATACAGGAGATACCCAGGTTATACCAGCATGCTCCCTATCACTATATACAGGATGTATAACTTATATCATCTGTACATATATAATTATATAAAGGAGATACCCAGGTTATATCAGTATTCTTCATATCACTATATACAGGATATATAACTTATACCAGCTGTACATATATAATTATATACAGGAGATACCCAGGATATACCAGCATGCTCCATATCACTATATACAGGAGATGTATAACTTATACTAGCTGTACATGTATAATTATATACAGGAGATCCCCAGGTTATACCAGCATGCTCCATATCACTATATACAGGAGATGTATAACTTATACCAGCTGTACATGTATAATTATATACAGGAGATACCCAGGTTATACCAGCATGCTCCATATCACTATATACAGGAGATGTATAACCTATACCAGCTGTACATATATAATTATATACATGAGATACCCAGGTTACACCAGCATGCTCCATATCACTATATACAGGATGTATAACTTATACCAACTGTACATATATAATTATATACAGGAGATACCCAGGTTATACTAGCATGCTCCATATCACAATATACAGAAGATGTATAACTTATACCAGCTGCACATATATAATTATATACATGAGATACCCAGGTTATACCAGCATGCTCCATATCACTATATACAGGAGATGTATAACTTATACCAGCTGTACATATATAATTATATACAGAGATACCCAGGTTATACCAGCATGCTCCATATCACTATATACAGGATGTATAACCTATACCAGCTGTACATATATAATTATACACAGGAGATACCCAGGTTATACCAGCATGCTCCATATCACTATATACAGGAGATGTATATCTTATAGCAACTGTACATATATAATTATAAACCGGAGTTACCCAGGTTATACCAGTATGGTTAATGCAGGGATTCCTATAGAATGGGTTAATATCGGTGATGCTAATTGAGGCGTTCTGTGTATATTATGCTCTGGAGGAGGATATCTCTGTATCTGTGATGTCAGATGGCGGCGCCTCCTGTATCTTTCTGCATCCTCTTCCTTTTGCAGCCCACAGTATATGTTCCCGGCGCAGGCTACACACATGTCCAGAATTCAGATGTATACGTGTGAGTCAGCGGCAGGAGAATGAATCTTGCGGGAGGAGGGAGCCGCGTCTTCGCTGTGTGTGCAATTAGACAGATATGTGAGCAGCATTGTGGATGCGGCTGGGAAAGTACATCTATTTTAGTCCATCTATTCATGCCTGTAGCGAGACTCTGCTGTCACCCCCAGACGTACCGCATCTCCTCACACATCAGCCATTCCACCGCAATGGTTAACGAGACCAAATACATACAGGTAGCAACATTAGAAAATAATCTCAGAGGACAGTATGCTGCTGAGATACCGTATCTAATCCTATCATGTGTGATACTGCCTGCTGAGTCGTGACCCTAATCCTATCAGGTGTGATACTGCCTGCTGAGCTGTGTATCTAATCCTATCCTGTGTGATACTGCTTGCTGAACTGTGTATCTAATCCTATCAAGTGTGATATTCTTTGCTGAGCCATGTATCCAATCCTATCCTGTGTGATACTGCTTGCTGAGCCGTGTATCTAATCCTGTCAGGTGTAATACGGCTTGCTGAGCCGTGTATCTAATCCTATCATGTATGATATTGTAGCTAAGTCTGTCATGTATGGTACTATCTGCTAGGCTGCTGTATCTAAAGGGGTTGTCCAGATGCAAACTACTGATGATGAATAGCAGATCATCAAGGGTCAGCTGCCTGGATTCCCAATCGGTTAGCTGTCAGCTGGATTATTGCACTTGTACACTGATCTGATTTCTGCAGGAAGCAGACAGCTCCAATCTCACTGTGGTGGTCTGGCTTGATATTGCAGGATAAATTGCCATTGATTTGAATAGGAGCTTTGCCTGTACTACCAAGTTTGACCTCTGCAGTGGGAATGGAGCTGTCTGCTTACTCCAGAAATCAGCTCAGAGCATGAGCACACCAACCCAGAAAACAGCTGATCGTGGGGGTCCTGGGTAGTGGAATCCCACCAATCTACTATGGATAGTCTATCCTGGGAATAGGCCCACCAATAGCTTTCAACTGGGCAACCCCTTTAAGCCTACTATGTGTAACAATGTCTCTTGAGTCATGTATGTAAGCTTATTATATTGTGATTGTTCTGAATAAGAGAAACCAAGTAATCTCGTAGATAGGAGACCTTTTAATAGCCAACAAAAATACATGATGTTACAGCGAGCTTTCCCACCTCCTCTGGGATCTTCCTCAGGAATAATGGAACAAATCTAAAGACGTATTTATATTAAAACATATACACATGGCCACATGGAGGGCACAGACATGGTGAGCTTCATCTGCACTTAGATAAATACCAGAGACAGCATGAGAGGGCACAGACATGTTGTGATTAATAGCACTCAGATAAATACCAGGGAGGGCTGAGCATAACAGTAAATAATTAGTCCAGCGACAAGAAATGTGAATATTTATAGTCTCTAAATTGATGTTAGGGGTCAACAGGCCAAGGGGGGGGGGGGGCTACAGGATAACTACGTACTATCTGTAAAAACAACCACTTTGTTTCTTAGTCCTATGTCCTCACTTACACAGTCAGAGCATCCATTCACTACTTCACAGACAACATAAAAAAGACACACAGTGTATCTACTTCATTCTATTGTCACAGAATTATAATATTTCAACTCACCCAGACTTGGGGAGGAGCATTCCAGAAAAGCACGGACGGCATAAGAATAAAGCTTCTTACCTTGTTGGAGCTCGTTATAATCTGTCCATCTCTAAATAGAAGTCCCCTCGAGGTCCAGAAAAGTTGAAGGCGCCAATTTCTGTTAGCGCAAATCGCTCTCTTAGATATACTGTGGGTGGCACATTAGGTGTGGTTGGTATGAGGTCTGAGAAAATACTCTAAAGAATACAGTGTGATGTGTTACCAGGAGAGTCTCTCATTTATTATAATAAGACACAGCTTTTATAGACAAAAAGGTAGATTTCAGGTTGATACTGAAAGGGGTGTTACAAAGCCAAACACAGTTGCATCATTCACGTGGTTCAAACTGGTTTTACTTTTTAAGTGTAAAGAATGATCAGAGATAAGCCAACAGAAACTGATCATTCTTTACACTTCAAAGTAAAACCAGTTTGAACCACGTGAATACTGTCTCATGACCTCTGTATCTAATCCTATCATGTGTAATACTGTGTGTTGAGTTGTGTATCTTCCACAGTAGCTGCTGGGCCTCCTATGGCGCTGCAGAGTAGATGGGTAATAGGGGTTCTCTAATAACCAGAACTTTCCTCTTGCATAGTAACATAGTATGTTAGGCTGAACGAGGAAGGCACAGAACACCCAATGTGGCAGAAGCCAATTTGGCCCATTTTGGGGGTAAAAATTCCTTCCCGACTCCATAATGGCAGTCAGAATAATCCCTGGATCAACGTTTGAAAAGTTCCTACCTAACTCAAAGACCCGGATCAACAACCCCACTGATTATTAACATCTATATCCTGTAATGCCATAGCACTCTAGAAAGACATCTAGTCCCTTTCAAACTCCTCTATGGATCCTGCCATCACCACGTCCTCAGGCAGAGAGTTCCACAGTCTCACTGCTCTTACAGTAAAGAACCCCCTTCTGTGTTAGTGATGAAACCTGCTTTCTTCTAGACGTAGCGGATGCCCTCTCGTTACCGTCGCAGTCCTGGGTATAAACAGATCCTGGCAGAGATCCTTGTATTGTCCCCTCATGGATTTATACAGAGTTATTTGGTCGCCCCTTAGCCGTCTTTCTTTTAGGGTGACTAATCCGAGTTTTGATGCCTCTCTGGGTATTTCAGTCCTCCCATTCCGTTTATTAATTTAGATGCCCTTCTTTGTACCCCCTCAAGTACTGCAATGTCTTATAAGTGACTTATATAGTGGAAGAATAAAGTTCTCGCCCCTATGCCTCTTTTAATGCACCCCAAGACTCTATTAGCTTTTGCAGCAGCTGACTGGCATTGGTTGCTCCAGTTTAGTCTACAGCCCACTAGTACCCCCAGGTCTTTCTCCATCTCCCTTTTCCCTAGCAGTACCCCATTTAGTGTATATTGGTGACCTCCGTTTCTCCTGCCCATGTGCAGGACCTTACATTTATCAATGTTGAAGCGGTTAGCTATTGATGCTGATGGTGGATTATACTGTGAGACCCCCATGGTTATCGCTATCTAAGCCCCTATTGCATGTGAAAAACTCCAATGATGGCAGGTAGGGGAGCTGACACGTCTGCAGGGTCTGCGCTCATCCTTGTCCTCTTTACACACCCAGGTCCATCCATGACAGACGTCCTCCGCAGACATGGGCTCCCTGGATGATGCAGACGAGCAGCACAATCTGCAGCTTGGGATGGATCAGTCGCAGGATGTGGAGAGAGACCCGCAGTACAGCTGGGCCGCCCTGTGGAACATACTGACCATCGGGGGCAGTATCTGTCTCCTCGTCCTCTCCCAGATATTGGTGAGTCACATACAGCAGCTAGGAGGCTGTATATACCTCTACAGGGAGGCAGAACGACATGGACAAAGGGTCTGCTACTGCAGATAATACATACAGCACACATTTACTGTATACAGTGCTGACATAATACATACAGCACATATTTACTGTATACAGTGCTGACATAATGCATACAGCACCTATATACTGTATGCAGTGCTGACATAATACATACAGCACCTATATACTGTATACAGTGCTGACATAATACATACAGCACCTATATACTGTATGTAGTGCTGACATAATGCATACAGCACCTATATACTGTATGTAGTGCTGACATAATGCATACAGCACCTATATACTGTATGTAGTGCTGACATAATACATACAGCACCTATATACTGTATACGGTGCTGACATAATACATACAGCACCTATATACTGTATACAGTGCTGACATAATACATACAGCACCTATATACTGTATACAGTGCTGACATAATACATACAGCACCTATATACTGTATACAGTGCTGACATAATACATACAGCACCTATATACTGTATACAGTGCTGACATAATACATACAGCACCTATATACTGTATACGGTGCTGACATAATGCATACAGCACCTATATACTGTATACAGTGCTGACATAATACATACAGCACCTATATACTGTATACAGTGCTGACATAATACATACAGCACCTATATACTGTATACAGTGCTGACATAATACATACAGCACCTATATACTGTATACAGTGCTGACATAATACATACATCACCTATATACTGTATACAGTGCTGACATAATACATACATCACCTATATACTGTATGTAGTGCTGACATAATACATACAGCACCTATATACTGTATACAGTGCTGACATAATACATACAGCACCTATATACTGTATGCAGTGCTGACATAATACATACAGCACCTATATACTGTATACAGTGCTGACATAATGCATACAGCACCTATATACTGTATACAGTGCTGACATAATACATACAGCACCTATATACTGTATGTAGTGCTGACATAATACATACAGCACCTATATACTGTATACGGTGCTGACATAATACATACAGCACCTATATACTGTATGTAGTGCTGACATAATACATACAGCACCTATATACTGTATACGGTGCTGACATAATACATACAGCACCTATATACTGTATACAGTGCTGACATAATACATACAGCACCTATATACTGTATACAGTGCTGACATAATACATACAGCACCTATATACTGTATACAGTGCTGACATAATACATACAGCACCTATATACTGTATACGGTGCTGACATAATACATACAGCACCTATATACTGTATACGGTGCTGACATAATGCATACAGCACCTATATACTGTATACAGTGCTGACATAATACATACAGCACCTATATACTGTATACAGTGCTGACATAATACATACAGCACCTATATACTGTATACAGTGCTGACATAATACATACAGCACCTATATACTGTATACAGTGCTGACATAATACATACAGCACCTATATACTGTATACAGTGCTGACATAATACATACATCACCTATATACTGTATGTAGTGCTGACATAATGCATACAGCACCTATATACTGTATACAGTGCTGACATAATACATACAGCACCTATATACTGTATGCAGTGCTGACATAATACATACAGCACCTATATACTGTATACAGTGCTGACATAATGCATACAGCACCTATATACTGTATACAGTGCTGACATAATACATACAGCACCTATATACTGTATGTAGTGCTGACATAATACATACAGCACCTATATACTGTATACAGTGCTGACATAATACATACAGCACCTATATACTGTATGCAGTGCTGACATAATACATACAGCACCTATATACTGTATACAGTGCTGACATAATGCATACAGCACCTATATACTGTATACAGTGCTGACATAATACATACAGCACCTATATACTGTATGTAGCGCTGACATAATACATACAGCACCTATATACTGTATACAGTGCTGACATAATACATACAGCACCTATATACTGTATGTAGTGCTGACATAATGCATACAGCACCTATATACTGTATACAGTGCTGACATAATGCATACAGCACCTATATACTGTATACAGTGCTGACATAATACATACAGCACCTATTTACTGTATACAGTGCTGACATAATACATACAGCACCTATATACTGTGTACAGTGCTGACATAATGCATACAGCACCTATATACTGTATACAATGCTGACATAATGCATACAGCACCTATATACTGTATACAGTGCTGACATAATACATACAGCACCTATATACTGTATACAGTGCTGACAATACATACAGCACCTATATACTGTATACAGTGCTGACATAATACATACATCACCTATATACTGTATGTAGTGCTGACATAATACATACAGCACCTATATACTGTATACAGTGCCCAGATGGGACAGACACAACTTTGTGTGTTCTAGTGTAGCTGCACTACATCCCACTACCATTATACTACAGCACTGCAGGACAGCATTACAGCACTGCTCTGCAACACACTACCACTACACCACTGCACTACGGCACTCTACAACAACCTACTATCACTATAACACTGCACTACAGCCCACTACCACTACAACACTACTCTACAGCACTGCGCTACAGACCACTACCACTATACTACTGCACTACACTACCACAACGCTACACTACCACTACTATAACACTGCTGTAAAGCCCTCTACCACTACAGCACTGCAGTAAAGCCCAGTACCACTACAACGCTGCAATACAGCACTGCAAGACAGCCCACTATCACTACACCACTGCTCTATAGCATTGCACTCCCAATCCACTACAGCACTGCACAGTACTATTGCCCACTACAACACTGCATTACAGCACTGCACTACAGCACACTACCACTACAATACTGCAATACAACCCACTACCATTATACTACAGCACTGCAGGACAGCCCACCACCACTACAGCACTGCATCAAAGCCCGCTACCACTACACCACTGCACTACAGCCCACTACACCACTGCACTACAGCACTGCATCACAGCCCACTACAACTACCCCAAAGCTCGATAGCATTGCACTACAGCCCGCTACCACTACACCACTGCACTACAGCCCACTAACACTACACTACTGCACTGCACTACAGCCCACTGCAACTACACTAAAGCTCGATAGCATTGCACTATAGCCCACTACCACTACAACACTGCACTAGAGCCCATTACCACTGGACTACAGCACTGCACGACAGCGCACTACCATTACAAAACTGTGCTTCAGCCCACATCCACTATAACACTGCATTACAGCACTGCACTACAACCCACTTCCACTACAGCACTGTACTACACACTGCAATCCTGCACAGCCTTCAGGAAAATGGACTAGATCACAGTGATGAAAGCAGAAGCTCATTATCCCGCTGCACTGCAGTAACTCAGCTTGCGGTGTGTAAGTACACTAGCAGCAGAGTGCAGCCCTAATGCAATAGTGGGGACGGACTGCAAACCTTCTCATCCTCCAGATGGATCCTAAATGAGATTTTCATACAGACCATCTGGAGCCTGCAAGCCGTCCCCAGGATCCAAATATGATCAGTCCCTGAGTCATCGACTCTGATTAATGGGATTGATGTGGCAGCGCCCACCTTGTGTCCGAGGTAATACGTTCTGCCCGTCAGACATTTACCCAAAACCTTACTGTCACTCAAGCAGACAAACGTATTCAGAGATGACATTAATCAGAGACGTCGTTATCAACTCAGTTTATGATGATTTAGGAGATGGATTTAAAGGGGAACCCCGTCTCCAGGGTGCAGCTGATCCTTAGGGATAACGTATTTCCATCGGCTCTACATGGCAGTAGGTGTGAGGTGCAGATACAGATCTGAGCTTACAATTAATGCAGAATGTCACATGACACAACCAAAAAAGTTACCAAAAACTGGACAACCCCTTTAAAAATGTAATACCATTTATGGGCACAAGACGGGGCTGTTCTCTCCATAATCAGCACTTACCTCCTCTAGAGCTTTCAAGGGTATTCAGGATTGTGGTGCCCATGTGTAATCCTCTTTCTGGGGTCCAGTGCAGAAATAGTCATGTAGGACTCCTCTATCTGGGACTCCTACGTGTCTGATTTATAGGTGATGGAAAAGATTTCTGGGCATCAGTCGCCCCCCACAGACCATTAGTACAGCTTAAAGAGGTTGTCCAAAAATTACAAGTTCTCCCCCATCCACAAGAGATCCACAGGATAGGGCATAATTTGCTGATTGGTGGGGGTCTCACTGATAAGACCTTGGCTGAGCTAAAGATCGGGGGTCCCATGTCCTCCTCACTGCTGGATTGCAGATTAGCACTCCATTCACTTTCAGTGGGACTGCCGACCTACCCAAGTGCACCCTTTTGGGTATCTCCCGTCAGCCTCATTGAAATGAATGGAGTACGGACTGCACATACTCGCCCAGTGCTCCCTTCATGCTGACATCACTGCAGGGGGACTAGCGACCCCCGTAGTGACAGGCAGAGCAGGATACGGGAGTTCAGTTCTCGAGATCGGCAGGGGTCTTAGCGGTGAGTTCCCCACGGATCAGCAAGTTCTCCCCCTATCCTGTGGATATCCTGCGGGTGGAGAGAACTTGGTAAAACCCCTTTAAGTAACTGCTTTTTCAAATTTTCACATGTCAGGGTATCCAGCAGCACAGAGCATTTCAGGAGATGACTGTGCTGATCCTATGGGAAGTCACAGCATGAGAGCTGCATAGTGGAAGGAGCAGGGTGCACTGCAGTACAGAGTATTTCAGGAGAGGGATGTGGGAGGACACAAACTGAGAATTACATAGTGGAAGGAGCAGTACAGAGTATTTCAGGGCATGACTGTGTTGATCCTATGGAGAGTCACAGACTGAGGCTACCTTTACACGGACGAGCCAGATATCATCTTGCTTGCCAACAATCATTTTTAATGCCCATGAGTGGCATTCTTCATTCATAAACGCCTCGCATCACTTCTGTGAAATTGCGATCCTCCTGCATGGGAAAACAAATCACTCGTGTGAATAAGCCCATTGAAAAGAATGGAGTTCATATTTGTGCAGGTTTTGTTGGTCCCACAACGCCAAAACTCACGCGAGATCCTCGCCTGCGTGAATTTAGCCTGAAAGTTACAAAATGGGAGGCGCAGCACAGATGATGTCAGGGCAGCAGTGCAAGGATCTTGGAGGCCACAGCGAGAGTAGGCTTCTCCAAGGAAGGGACCGGGAGCAGTAAGGCATGACATAAGATCTTCCCTGTACAATGCAGACATGACTCCGCTTCTTCTCTCCTAGGATCTGACTACCCTGCAGAGTGGATTCTGGACGGTGGAGACGCCTGGCTCGGTGCTGATGATCATTTTCTTTGTCGTGGCGCTAATTGGCAGCATGGTACGTAGAGACCTGGGTTCACAGTAGTAGCAGGGTGACGCGAAGGAGGCCATTTACAGACTCCTGCAAGAGAGTCCATCCTTTGTCAGAAACCCCCCAAATTGGGCCTTTGTGCCTCTTCTCAGCAGGACGACCTGTGTACAGGTGCACTGCCTCTGAATGTAAAGAATAGTCTTCTCATTCACTGACAGCAAGCAGAGATTTTGAAAATGGTGAGGAATTGAAATCCAAAGTACATTGGAAAGTTGTAGTATTTCTAAACACTAATTAACCCCTTTCTAACGTGTGCCATACAGATGTGAACGTCGCATGTGGAGTGGGCTTGTACGGCTGACATCTGCTGGTTGTCTCCGATTCTGAACATTTAACCCTTTAATTTAAAAACTTACTGATTCAGGAGGGCAGATAGCTGCATCCCCTCAGCATGCAGACGGCCATACTACCAAATGAGGGAGCTAATTGCACCTGTAAGGGAAACCGATGAGACAGCCACTCACACAGCCTCCTAATATAGAGGGGGTGGCTGCTTGATGTATACTCCCACACAGAGTGGATACAAAGTGGTAGACCTTCTGATACATGTAGTCCACCATGCAGACCAGCAACCTATTAATGACGCCATAATAGTTCGGCGGGTTGCCCTGCGCCTCATTAAGTGAACCACATTGGTACTGCCACCCTGGGCTCCCCCTGGAGTTTTAAAGCCGCACTGCATGGGAATGATATATAATGAATGCCAGGTATTAGTTGGATTTTGGCTAAAATACATCAGCTCACAAACCGCTTCAAGGTTCCTTGCCTGTTGTGAGTCCCTACACTCTATATCTGCCATGTAACTCCACCCATTAGTGTATTTCGGCTGGGCGCTTTCATGCCAGTGGCGGCTGCATAGACTCCTATGGGAGCCTATGACAGATGCCGGAGGAGGGAGGTGGGAGGGAGTTTAACAGCGTGACCTCTAAACTCCCACCCCTTCCCAGCTACTCTCCGCCCCTTGCCAGCTGTTTGCAATAGGAGGGTTCAGAGAGGGGTTAGAGCCAAGCTCCGCCCCTCCCCTCCCATTGCTGACTATGATAAGGGGTGGGAGTTTAGTGCACTAGCTCCCGTCCCGCCTCATCCCCATGCCGAGAGACGTAAAAACGCCAACAGCCCTATGAATAAGCCCTAATCGTGCCGATCAGATAAGAAAGTTGTCAGGTTATTTTTACCAAATGGCGAACGTCGTAAAAACAAAACAATGGTGGGATTTCTGGTCGGGCTTCCATCCCCCTTCCAAACAGAGTAACTAAAGTTCTACAACACATTATATGTCCCCCAGAGTGCGGCCAACTCGTCCCTTAAAAACTACAAGTCCTCGTACGGCTGTCCGCGAGCCACGGCTCCAGCAGAGCGACGGGGAAAAGTGCCTGATCCTTAAAAGGCACAAAACCACTAAGGGGTTAAGCTTTATTAACCTGAAACGCCCCCCCCCCCCCTATGATTTTGCATAAGAATGAGCCCCCTGAAGGACCCCCGTCTGTTTACAGCAGAGCGCCGCGGGGTCAGCGCTGCGAAGAACGGAGGCAAGGACACGGCACATTCTGCAGAGCCATCTGCATGTTTTTCCTCCTCTGTTTGTGATGTGCGCCGTAGATTCTCTGCCTCAACAATAGCGCTTCACGATGCCGCGTTGTTCCAGAGCGCCGTCTGTTTCCACACGGTTCCACTGCAACGCTTTCAGTAAATGGAATAAAAGTCAGAGCCTACAAGGCTGAACGTGGGAGCACAATAGGACGGCGTGTACACAGGAGCGCGGCTCTGTAAGAGGGCAGAATTAACCATCAGTTGTTCTCTCCCACCTCTCATCTCCAGATATGGTACCTGAAGTCTCACACGGCACCCGTCCTGTCGGAGGATAGACGCCAGTCCGTCAGTCGCCAGCCCTCCTTCACCTACTCCGAATGGACGGATGACAAAGGGGAAGAATTCCTGGACCTGGACCCCGTGCCCGATACCCCAGTGTTTGACTGTCTGATGGATATTAGAGGGGACACAGACATAGGAACGCTGTCCCTGAAACCTGTGGGGCTGCAGGAAAGGTGATGAGTTCTAAGTTCAGCTAAAGGAAACATAAAACCAGGACGAGTGTAAATGTACGGGCCGGGGGCTAATCCCTCTGTACATGCATCACATTACTTATCCTGTACTGCTCCTGAGTTACAGCCTGTATTATACCCCAGAGCTGCACTCACTATTCTGCTGGTGGTGGAGTCACTGTGTACATACATCACATTACTTATCCTGTACGACCCTGAGTTACATCCTGTATTATACCCCAGAGCTGCACTCACTATTCTGCTGGTGGAGTCACTGTGTACATACATTACTTATCCTGTACTGATCCTGAGTTACATCTTGTATTATACCCCAGAGCTGCACTCACTGTTCTGCTGATGGAGTCACTGTGTACATACATTACTTATCCTGTACTGATCCTGAGTTACATCCTGTATTATACTCCAGAGCTGCACTCACTATTCTGCTGGTGAAGTCACTGTGTACATACATTACTTATCCTGTACTGATCCTGAGTTACATCCTGTATTATACTCCAGAGCTGCACTCACTATTCTGCTGGTGGAGTCACTGTGTACATACATTACTTATCCTGTACTGATCCTGAGTTACATCCTGTATTATACTCCAGAGCTGCACTCACTATTCTGCTGGTAGTCACTGTGTACATACATTACTTATCCTGTACTACTCCTGAGTTACATCCTGTATTATACTCCAGAGCTGCACTCACTATTCTGCTGGTGGAGTCACTGTGTACATACATTACTTATCCTGTACTGATCCTGAGTTACATCCTGTATTATACTCCAGAGCTGCACTCACTATTCTGCTGGTGGAGTCACTGTGTACATACATTACTTATCCTGTACTGCTCCTGAGTTACATCCTGTATTATACTCCAGAGCTGCACTCACTATTCTGCTGGTAGTCACTGTGTACATACATTACTTATCCTGTACTACTCCTGAGTTACATCCTGTATTATACTCCAGAGCTGCACTCACTATTCTGCTGGTGGAGTCACTGTGTACATACATTACTTATCCTGTACTACTCCTGAGTTACATCCTGTATTATACCCCAGAGCTGCACTCACTATTCTGCTGGTAGAGTCACTGTGTACATACATCACATTACATATCCTGTACGACCCTGAGTTACATGCTGTATTATACTCCAGAGCTGCACTCACTATTCTGCTGGTGGAGTCACTGTGTACATACATTACTTATCCTGTGCTGATCCTCAGTTACATCCCGTATTATACTGCAGAGCTGCACTCACTATTCTGCTGGTGGAGTCACTGTGTACATACATTACTTATCCTGTACTGCTCCTGAGTTACATCCTGCATTATACACCAGAGCTGCACTCACTATTCTGCTGGTGGAGTCACTGTGTACATATATTACTTATCCTGTACTGATCCTGAGTTACATCCTGTATTATACTCCAGAGCTGCACTCCCAATACTGCAGAGTGCAGAGATGAAGTCTCCCAGCATTCCCTGCGTGCTAACTGTCTGCTATGGCGATTTGCATTTTCTGGAAAGAGTAGTTTCAACAATGGGTTCTGTATATTCATCTGATTTGAAAAAACTAACTGCACCCCATATTTTAGAGGCTTGGTTAAGTTTTTAGGATTTGTCTGTGGATGAAACTGCTGACTCTTTCCAAATGCAACCAGCAGAATGATGAGCGCAGCTCTGGAGTATAATACAGGCTATAATTCTGAGCCTTTGGTTTTGTGCATTTCCATTGCTCCTTGTAGCTCCTGATCTCCTTTACATTTGCTGTCATATAAATTGTGTGACGTATGAAGGTCTGTCTGTCTCTGCAGGAGGGGCTCCAATGTGTCTCTGACTCTGGACATGTGTACCCCAGGGTGCACCGAGCCCTACGGCCACATCATGTCCCCTAGGGAACAATCCACTCGCGAATATCTACAAACTGCCAGCAACGTCCTGACCCCTGAGGAGCTGCACCAGAAAGCCTTGGATTCTTTTGAGCTTCAGAAAGAGTTCTTTGTAAGTCGTTGGGTGTTTTATCTGAACCCAAGGTCATTTATAGGATATAATGTACAAAACCACAGTTCCAAAAAGTTGGGGCACTGTGTAAATTGTTAATAAATGCTGAGAAAAAAAGAATACAATGATTTGGAAATCTCATCTAACCATATATTAGTCACAAGAGAACACAGATGAGGGGGGGGGGGCAGACAGTGCTCCATTTTATTGAAAAAAAAATTAGAAATTGATGGCAGCAACACATCTCAAAAAAGTTGGGACATGGGTAACATGACGCTGGAAGAGTAAGTGGTACTAAAGAAAAACAGCTGGAGGGTCAGTTTTCTACTAAGTCACATGACTGTGTATATGAAGAGCATGTAGAGAGACCGAGTCTCTCAGAAGCGAAGATGGTCAGAGGTCACCAACCTGTGAGGAGCCGCGTCTAACAATTGTGGAACTATTTCAGAAACATAAAATTGTGAAGACTTTGAATATCCCGCCATCTACAGAACATAATATCATCAGAAGAGTTAGAGGATCTGGAGAAAATCATACCAAGCTGGATGGTCCCTCTCCTTCTGAGTCCGCAGGACACGACGTCCGTGGCTTACAAAAAGAATATCAGTTTTGATTCATGCGACCACAGAACACTTTTCCATTTTGCCTCGGTCAATTGTAAATGAGCTTTGGCCCAGAGAAGACGCCGGCGTTCCTGGATTGTGTTGATATACGGCTTCTTCTTTGTATGATACAGCTGTAACTTGCATCTGTGGATTACACGGTGATCTGCGTTCACACACAATGATTCCTGGAAGTATTCCTGCGCCCTGCAGTGATTGACATTACAGAATCATGCCTGTTTATAATGCAGCGCCGCCTGAGGGCCCGTAGATCTCTAGCATCCGGTACTGACCGTTGGCCTTGTCTCTTGTGCACATGAATTTCTCCAGATCCTCTGACTCTTCTGATGATATTATGTTCTGTAGATGGTGGAATATTCAAAGTCTTCACAATTTTATGTTGAGGAACCTTTTTCTGAAATAGTTCCACAATTGTTAGACGCGGCTCCTCACAGGTTGGTGACCTCTGACCATCTCTGCTTCTGAGAGACTCGGCCTCTCTACATGCTCTTGTTATACAGTCATGTTATGTTTTTCATTGGTACCGCTTACCTTTCCAGCTTTTGTTGCTCCTGTCCCAACCTTTGTGAGATGTGCCGCTGCCATCAATTACTAAATTGTTATTTTAAAATGAAATGCAGCGATGTAGCCCCTCCCCCTCTGATATGTTCTGTGTTCTATTGTGAATACAATATGGTTAGATGAGAATTCCGAATGATTGTATTCTTTATTTCTTTACATTAATTTACATTCTACACGGCGGCCCAACTGTTCTGGAATCGTGGCCCCCGACCAAGCTGCGCCCCTGTAAAAACCGTATGATGAGGCAGGTGAGGCTCACAATACAGATCCCCGTAACATTGCCAACCAGGTCTTATAATCCTTCTAACCGCAGTCGTCGGGCTCTTTCTAGAATGTTCCATGATTCATTTGATGATGTAACTTTTCACTTTACGTTTTTATTTTCTAGGAAATCCCAATGAACTTTGTTGATCCAAAAGAATATGAGATCCTCGGCTTAGTGCGGAAAAACCGATACAAAACCATCCTCCCAAGTGAGTCCAGCGACACGGTGGGACCTGTATACGGCCCCATGCCATTATATGGGATTTACAGCATCCATATGTGTCATCTAATGTTCCCTCTGACCCGACCCGATTGATAAGGGACATCACAATTAGGCAGGACCATAACGACCCTTTATAGGCAGAACATTCCACACTTCCTGCAGCAACATATCTATTGAAGCGGAAGGAAACAAGACTGCTCACCACTGCCATCTGTCAGCAGCGAGGGGAACTACACTGAGGCACTAAATAAAATTACATATCATATATACCGTACAATGACGGCCCTTTTATTAACACCCCCCCCCCCCCCCTCCCATCTAGTAGTGGCGTTGGACTCCTTTGGCCTTCAGAACGGCAGTAATTATTCATTGCATAGATTTCACAATGGTGCTGGAACTCGTCGTCTGCTGTTATACCATCCGGAGGAACGGCGAGTTGTGCGTTCGGACACGTTAGTTGGAGCTCCAGCGTTGTATTCAGCTGACTCTGCAGCCTGTTGGTCAGAACGATTCCTGACATCCTCCTCCGACCCCTTTCAATGATGAGTTGTTTCCGTCTGCAGGATCCCCCTTCGCTGGATGTTTTCCTTGATCGCGTCATTCTCTGTATACTCTGCACACCGTTACATGAGTAAACCCCCCCGTGGTTGGCAGTGAGACCCCGGCTAGTCTAGCACCGATGACCGGCCTCGTTGGAAGTCGCTCCGATCGCTGGATTTTCCATCTAATGTGGATTCACACTGAAACTGATTTGTGGAAAACTTGTCACGGGATTTTATGCCGCACTCCGGGGTCACAGGGAGAATTACCATACAGGGGGCGCCAATCGTGAGACGGCCGGGGTCTAATAAAGGGGCTGTCAGTGTATGGAGGTCTGGGCTCAGTCATCTCTTCTACACACGGGTTGCGCCTCTAACCGCTTCCATCTCTGTGTTTTGCAGACCCCCAGAGCAGAGTGTGCCTTACGTCACCTGACCAGGAGGACGACCCTCTGAGTTCCTATATAAACGCTAATTACATACGGGTGAGCAGAGCTGCAGATTGTGATGTTCTGTGCAGATGGCGCCACGTCTTGTCTATTCTCTGTGAGTGGCGGTTGAGTTCCACCAAAGATTAGTATTAGTGGGCATGGAGGGCATAAAGAACAGCAAGAGGTGTTTGTGGCTCCATAAGGAAACCGTTGCTATCACAGAAGAGATTAGCGATCCCAATGAATTATTCGGCTCATTTAGGTCTACTCTGCAATAACTGGCGATGTGACCTGCAGCAGGGCCAAGTCACCATGGGGCCCCAGCCTAACAGCCACTGCGCCCACATAACACAGCCAGTCTCAGGGCCCCCATAACAGCTATAGTTACAGGCTCAGTGCCATGGGGCAATGTCAGCCTCCGTGTCCCCATATAACAGGGCTGGTCTCAGTACCCCCACAATGGTCACAGTAACAGCCTCAGTACCCTCCATAACAGAGCCAGCCATAGTGCCCCCATAACAGAGCCAGCCATAGTGCCCCCATAACAGAGCCAGCCATAGTGCCCCCATAACAGAGCCAGCCATAGTGCCACCATAACAGAGCCAGCCATAGTGCCACCATAACAGAGCCAGCCATAGTGCCCCCATAACAGAGCCAGCCATAGTGCCCCCATAACAGAGCCAGTACCCTATAAAAGCTGCAGCCACAAAGCCTCCCTACAGATAACCGCTAAGTCCTAGAATCACAGTGACAGCCCTAGTGCCCCCATGACAAAGCCAACCCCAGTGCCCCCCTAGTAATGACAGTGGCAACAGTGATGTCAACCCATCACAGGGTAATAGTTGAGCAGCAGGTCACCACAAAAAAATGGATGTGTCCTTTATAAAGAGTGTGGTTTATATAAAGAGCTGGGGCTGAATATATTCAGACATCCCTATATTAAAGCCTCAAACCAGACCCATAATTAATAGCAGACCAAGACCACCTAAATGTATTCAAACACCAACCCCCTATATGTTAATCAGACCCCTGACTTAATTCAGACTCCAGGCCAGAACCCCTAAATGTATTCACACCTCAGACCAGACCCCCTATATTCATTTCAGACCCCAGATAAAGAAATAATCTTCAGCCCCCGACCAGACTATATACTTCCCCTCCTTGTCCCCGGTAGTTCTGCAGTTCTGCACTCTATTGCATATGGTCTATCCTTACAAAAGGCCATCAGTAGTAGATCAGCTGCGGGTCGTCGCTAGGGATCCCCACCAATCAACTATTCTTTCATGCACTGAGATGATTTCTGCATAGAATGGTAGAGTTGGAAGGGACCTCCAGGTTCATCGAGACCTCCAGGCTCATCAGGTCCTCCAGGGTCATCGGGTCCAACCCCCTGCTCAGTGCAGGATTCACTAAATCATTCCAGGCAGATGTCTCTCTGGCCTCTCAAGACTTCCATTGAAGGAGAACTCCCCACCTCCCGTGGCAACCTGTCTCACTCATTGATCTCCTCACTGTCTAATATCTAATCTGTGTCTCCTCCCTTTCAGTTTCATCCCATTGCTTCTAGCCTTTCCTTGTACAGATGAGAATAGGGCTGATCCCTCTACACTGTGACAGCCCTTCAGATATTTGTAGACCCCTATTAAGTCCCCTCTCAGCCTTCTCTTCTGCTAAACATTCCCAGATCCTTTAACTGTTCCTCATAGGACATGATTTGCAGACCGCTCACCATCTTGGTAACTCGTCTCTGAACTTGCTCCAGTTTGTCTAGGTCTTTTTTAAAGTGGGGTCCCCAGAACTGGACCCAGTATTCCAGATGAGGTCTGACTAAGGAAGAGTAGAGGGGATAATGACCTCATGTGATCTAGACTCTATGCTTCTCTTAATACATCCCAGAATTGTGTTTGCCTTTTTGGCTGCTGCATCACATTGTTGACTCATGTTCAGTCTATGACTTATTAGTATAAAGTCTTTTCACATGTGCTGCTGCTTAGCCCAATTCCTTCTATTCTGCATATGTTTTTTTTTTCATTTTTCTTGTCCAGATTTAAAACTTTCCATTTCTCCTTGTTAAATACCATTCTGTTAGTCCCCGCTCCCTGCAATGGCCAGACTTGATATTTACTTCAATGGGAGCTTTGCCTGTAATACCAAGCCTGGCCACTGCAGTGTAAATGGAGCTGTCTACTACAAGTGCAATAACCCAGCATAGTTTTCAGGTGGTGGACCCCCGCTGATCTACTACTGATCACCTACTGTAAGGATTAACCATTAATAATTTACAACTGGACAACTCTTTAACCCCTTGAGTGGCACGCCCGGAAAATTTCCGGGGACGAGCTCCACTGCTCATAGCAACATAGCCCGGAAGATTTCCGGGCTATGTATCACTATGGGAGCTGCAGAGCACAATGCCACAAGCTGTGACAGTGTGCTCTGCCTGCACAGACCCACACAGAGCAGTGCAAGGGCTTTGAAAAACCAGCAGAAGATATTGCCGATATGTCGGCAATGTCCTGCTTTGTTTACAAGTTGCCATAGAGACCATCGGCTTGTCAGAAGCAAGCCGATGGTCTCTGTGGCAGGGAGAGCTGGTTGTTAGCTGTCAGAGGACAGCTAGGTACCTGCTCTTACAGCAGAGATCAGAGAAAACCTCCGATCTCTGCTGTGTTAACCCTTTACATGCTGCAGTCTATGTGACTGCAGCATGTAAAGGGCTGTCACTGCAGCATGTAAAGGGCTGTCACCATCGGACCCCCGGAATGTGATCAGGGGTCCTGATGGGTCCCTGTGGAAGTCCCCTAAAGGGACAAAAAAATTTTAAAAAAAAAGTAAAAAAATTATTAAAAAAATAAAAAAAACACTTGTCTCCCTTTACTTTGTAAAAAATCAAAACTACAATCACACATGTGGTATCCGTGCGTCGTAATGACCCAGAGAAGGAAGTTAATGCATTATTTAACCCCTTAATGACATGGCCCCTTTTTTTCTTTTTTCCCCATTTCTTTTTTTCCTCCCCCCTGTTTAAAAAATCACAACTTGTCCCGCAAAAAACAAGCCCTCATATGGCCATGTCAATGGAAAAAGGAAAAAGTTATGGCTCTTGAGACGCAACTGCAAAACTAGTTGAAATTCAATGATTAGACCATTTTAAAAAACCTGCCCTGGTGGGCACGACAGGGTGGTAGGAAACCTGCCACTCAAGGGGTTAAGGGCATTGTCTGCATTTTTGCCTCACCTGCACCGCATTGTTAGCCTTCCTCCTTGGCAACAGGGTGAAAACTATATGTCGCAGAAATTAGGGAGATTTTCAATAAACTGGGTGAGTTGACACGTCTGTGTCAGCCACAGCACCTCCATAACAGCGTCTGTCCCCTCATCACACAGCCGGCCGAACTCCCCCCATAAAAGTTGTTGCCCCTCCGCCTCCCATCATGTTCTTCTACTCACAGTAACTTCCTTTTCCATCCGACCAAGGCTACAGGCTACAGGCTGGAGTCAATGACTGACTAATCCGAACTGTAGGCGGAGCGATCAGGTCACCCCGCTGTGGTAACAATCATAAATTAGTGAACCCCAGGCCATTCCAAAAGGGCTTTTAGTAATTCCAATAGGACGATGGTATTGGTGGTACCAGAAAAGTGTGTAATTAAATCTGGAGCGTCCCTTTATGGCACCTTACTGTGTGATTGCAGCGTTATATATACCAGTGGGACCCATTAGTCCCCATGACAGTCCTTCCCGTATCTCCACTGTGTTCTGTGTTGCAGGGTTATGGAGAAGAGGAAAAAGTTTACATTGCAACCCAGGGACCCACCGTGAACACCGTAGGGGACTTCTGGAAGATGGTCTGGCAGCAGCATTCACCTATCATCGTTATGATCACCAACATCGAGGAGGTCAACGAGGTGAGCGGCGCCTACTTCATACTGCTAACCAATGTCAGACGTTGTACATACAGGCAGAGGGTAATGTGAAGCTTCTCAGTACAAAATCAGTACCAGAGCCTCCACCTGCCACAGACCATGGATGATACTGGTGTCATCTTCTGTGTCCGAGCATCCCCGATGCGACCGCTGTCCCTGCGCCCCCTATAACTATGCTCCCAATGCCCCTGCATTTGGGCCCTGATTGTTCCTTGTACTGTAACTTCTTGTTCATCTTTACACAGAAATGCACAGAGTATTGGCCGGAGAAACATGGCGTCTACGAGGGAATCGAGGTGACTGTCAATCACATCATCCAGGAGGACGACTACGTATTACGACTTATGACTTTAAAGGTAGGAAAAGAATGTCGTCTCTTGTCCGTTCCATTCTCCCACTAGATGATACTTGACTTCAAGGAGAACGTATATGCAAATGATATGTCAAACACAGGCCACGCCCACAATTCCTGACCACACCTATAGGATAAAATGGTCTACCCACAACATCAAATCATCATTCGTGATCTGAACTGATGGCGCTGACACATGGATCGCACGCAGTAGAGGGTCAGGTACTACACAGACTCCCACCTTAATCCAGGACTTCAGGAAAAGTAGACAAGGGATGCTTAAATCATTAAAGGGATACAACTATAGTGCCTCCATAATGACATCCCATCTGTAGTGCCCACCAAAAAATATCTGCAGTACCTCTATACTGACAACTATGGTACCTCCATAAGGGCATCAACTACTGTACCCTCATAGTGACATCCACAGGGACCCCATAATGATATTTGTATTCTCATAATTACAGTGCCAACAGCACCCTCACATTGTCAGCCATGCTGCTGTCATACTGACATCCCCAATGGGGAGAGTCATAGTGCCCCCGGAATTAATAAGGGCAAAGTATTCCCCATATTGATAGTCACCGAACCCTCATAATGATAGACTTCATAGCCCCATAATAGCATTGACACAGCCCCCATAATGATATCCATAGTGCCCAATAATCATGGTCATAGTGCCCCATAGTACACAATAATGCCACCCATAGTGCCCAGTAATGGCGGTGTGCCCCCTGTGCCCCCTCCTCAGACACACTGCTGGTTAGTTGTTCTCCGTGATAACATCCTAATGAATAGCTCGCTAGTGACCCTTCATGTTCTGACCCTCCATGGTCCTATCTCACATTAGAGTAGGACCTCTCACCAGATGACATTTTCCTGCTGCCCATTTACATGTTGACCTTCTTGTTTCCATGTGCATTGGATTTCTGGCTGATGTTCTAGAACGGTGGGGAACAAAGGAGTCTGAAGCATTTTTGGTACACGTCGTGGCCCGACCAGAAGACCCCGGATCAGGCTCCAGCACTCTTAACGCTGGTCCAGGATGTGGAGGAAGCCATGAAAAAGGAGGAGCATAATAACAGACCTATAATTGTGCACTGCAGGTGAGCCGCGCGGCAGCTGGGTAAGGTCTGCGATCCACAACTAGTACGCTGGAGCTCCAGCCTTCTGTTCTAATTATCACCACAATTCCAAAAATTGTGTAAAATGTAAATAAATGTTGAAAAAAAAGAATGCAATGATTTGGAAATCTCATCTAACCAGATTGTATTCATAATAGAACATAATAGAACAAAAAAGCATGTAGAGAGGCCGAGTCTCTTAGAAGCAGAGATGGTCAGAGGTCACCAGTCTGTGGAAAAATGTGTCTAAGAATTGCGGATCAATTTTAGAAAAATGTTCCTCAATGTAAAATTGTGAAGACTTTGAATATTCCACCATCTACAGAACATAATACCATCAGAAGAGTCAGAGGATCTGGAGAGATTCAGAAGGCACACGGCCGACGGTCAGTATTGGATGCTTGAGATCTACGGGCCCTCAAGCGGTGCTGCATTATAAACAGGCATGATTCTGTGATGTCAATCACTGCAGGGCGCGGGAATACTTCCAGGAATCATTGTGTGTGAACACAGATCACTGTGTAATCCAGAGATGCAAGTTACAGCTGTATCATACAAAGAAGAAGCCGTATATCAAGACAATCCAGGAACGCCGGCGTCTTCTCTGGGCCAAAGCTCATTTACAACGGACCGAGGCAAAATGGAAAAGTGTTCTGTGGTCGCATGAATCAGAATGTGAAATTCTTGCTGGAAACCACGGACGCCGTGTCCTGCGGACTCAAGAGGAGAGGAACCACCCAGCTTGGTATCAGCGCACAGTCCTGCATCTCTGATGGTACGGGGTTACATTAGTGCCTATGGCACGGGCAGCTTACACACACATTCTGACAGGCGCTATTAATGCTGACAGTATATGGAGGTTGTAGAACCACATATGCTCCATCCAGACAACGACTCCTTCAGGGAAGGTCTTGTATATATCAGCAAGACGATGCTAAACCACCTACTGCATCCATCACAACTAGAGATGAGCGAGCATTGCCTTTAGCGAGTATCTCCCCTGCTCAAGACAGAAGGTTCGGCTGCCGGCACGGGGGAGCGGTGAGTAGCGGCTGTCAGCAGGAGGGAGCGGGGGCGAAACAGAGGGAGAGAGAGATCTCCCCTCCGTTCCGCCCCGCTCTCCCCCGCAGCTCCGTGCCCGCTGCCGGCACCCGAACCTTCTGTCTCGAGCGGGGGAGATACTCGCTAAAGGCAATGCTCGCTCGAGCAATTGCCCTTAGCGAGTATACTCGCTCATCTATAATCACAACAGCAGAGTCCGGGTGCTAAGGTCGTCGCCTGCAGTTCAGACCTTTCACCAGTAGGAAACATTTAGCGCATTATGAAACAGAAAATCCATCAAAAACGACCCCGAACTGTGGAGCAGCTAGAAGCCTCCATCAGACAAGAATGGGACAGCATGCCTCTCCACCAACTCCAGCAATTGCTCTCCTTACTTCCCAGAAGAGGCGATGCTACACCAGGGTAGACACGGCCCGTCCAACTGTTAGGAGATGTGCTGCTGCCATCAATTTCTAAATGAGTTTATTTTTTTTATGTAACGGAACGCTCCCCCCCCCCCCCCCCCGATATCTTCTGTTGGGACTAAAATATGATTAGATGGGATTTCCAGATCGTTGTATTCTTTACATTTATTTACAATTTACGCAGCAGCCCAACCTTACATTCAGACATCTTTATGATGCGTATGGCCGCCATAACTGCTCCTATAAGGATCCTGCACTGTATATGAGGCTTTGCCTTAGCCGATGTCATCTGTCTTGTAGCGCAGGGATCGGGAGGACCGGCTGTTTCATCGCCACCACCATTCTGTGTAGGCAGCTGACAAATGAGGGGACAGTGGACATCCTGAGGACAACCTGCCAGCTGAGGTTAGACAGGTAAGGGTACCGCCAAATCATTTGCATCAGCTGCCCGAATCTCCCGCATTTGGATAGGTCATATACTTGTCAGCCTTTCTGGGAAAAGGGGAGACTTCCTGGACTTCCAAAAGAGTTACCAAGTCTTCAGGGTGCTGGACAGCACTATTTCTTGTATCTGCTGCTTCAGTTTCTCCACCCTCCACCAGAGGAAGAAGACAGAGGCGGGAGGAGGAGGAGTCATCGAGATGCACATAAAGAGGCAGCATAAAGGAAGGCAGAAGTGAAATCAGGGATGAAGCAAGTAGTGGGGTCAAAGAGGGCACTATTACCTATCGGTGGCATAAAAGCAGAACTGTTACCTAACAGAGGCACAAAGGGGGTATTATTACCTAATGACAGCATAAAGGGGGCACTATTAACTACTAGAAGTACAAAGGGGGTACTGTTACCTAATTGGGGTATTAAGGGAGCACTATCATCTAATGGGGGCATAAAGGGAGCACTATTACCTAATAGGGGCACAAAATTGCTCTTAATGGATGCACAAAGGGGCGCTATAACCTAATGGGGGCATTATTACCTAATGGGGGCACTATTACCTGTTACTTAATGGGGGAACAAAGGGAGCACTGTTACCTAATGGGGGAGGCACAAAGGAGGTGCTATTACCTAATGCTGACACAAAGGGAACACTGTTACCTAACAGGGGCACAAAGGAGGTGCTATTACCTAATGAAGTTACTATAACTGTGGGAAACTAAGAGGATATTATCATGTCAGGGTGCTTTAACTATGGAACACTAAGGAGACATTATTACCTTGTGGGTGCACAAAAGGGGGATTTTCACTGTGTAGGAGCACAAATGGGGCACAGAGAAGATATTATTACTGTGTAATGTGCTCTGGGAAAAGTGGAATTAGAAGTAAGATGGCGGGGGGGGGGGGGGGGGGGGCGGGCTCCAGGTACCCATTTTATTTTAGCACCCTTGTTTCAAGGGGTGTAGGCTGTTAATAGGGAATGTGGCATGTAAAATAGGATCTGTGGGTGATGGGGTCCGTTAAAAGGAACATGGCCCACACAGAAAAACGTTTATGGTACACTTCATGCTTTTTTCAATCTCCTCAACTGCAGATTCTGAAGTTTGGCAAGTATGAGATAGAGATGAAATTTACTGGTTTGGGACTTGGCTAGGAGAACAGTGCTCCCCAATGTCAGAAGCATCAAACTTGAAATCTGAAGAACGGGCCTGAGTTCCCAGTTCTGATGGGGAGGAGGGGGGATTGGTGCCTTCAAAGCTGTTTATCTCCAAGATGTCCCGTTTTTTGTTTGGGTCTTTGTGCTTCTCTCCTGTGGGAGGTTAGACTCGCTGATGATGAGGATGATGGGTGATTTGGGTATGATGTAGTTCCCATGCCAGAGGACTGATATAGCCACCAGTGTGACCATTGGCTGCACCCCCCATGGGCGGTCGGCACAGTATATCATACCCACAATACACTTCCCACTAGTGACTGGTTGCCAGTGTTCGGTGCTCGGGATGGCGATGATTCATTGGTTACACTTCTAGCTGGGAAGCAGACGGAGCTATTTCTGGGCGCCAAATATCCAGCCAAGGAAACAGCAAATAATACTTCTCCACGCAAATGTCTCCGAATATTCCCGCTATTCACTCCCACGGTGGCAGCCAAACACCAACACCCTGTAAGTTCTACAGATGGAAGCAACGAAGAACTTCCCGCTGACTTCCCATTTCGGCTACTGGTCCCCGCAGCTACAGTGAGTGGGAACTGATGGTCAGAGAAGAGTCCACAGACTTATACAGGAAGTGATGCTGTTCTACTTCATACTACAGAGACCAATAACTGGCAGGAGAGCTGCGTACTGAGCCTTCTCTGTGTATATAGTGTCTATCCCACATGATCCACGCCTCCAGTAGTGCAATATAGTTGTCATCTGTCATTAACCCCCCCCCAATGCTAATGAGAGAACTATGCTGACTCCGCCCTCTAATGCTAATGAGATGACAGCTGACTCCACCCTCTACTGATAATAAAATGACCTCCCAATGATAATGTGATGCTGCCATCCTCTAGTAATGAGATGACTCTGCAGAGCCCACCTTTTAATGATAACTAGATGAACCCCCTAATAATAATGTATTGACCCCATTCTCTTATGATAATGAGATAACTCTTCCATCTGATAATGAGATGACTCTGTTTACCATGCTCTGCAGTGATGAGCTGACTCTGCTGACCTCGTCCTTTAATGACACTGAGATGACCCTACTTTTAACTCTCCCCTCTAATGATGATAAGGTGACGCTGATGACCCACCCTCTTCATAATGAAATCTATGTTTACTCAACCCTCTAATAATAAGGAGCTGACCCCGCCCTCTGATGACAATGAGATGACTTTGCCAAACCTGTCCTATTCTACATAGCAAAGCTGATAAGTGATCTGCAAAACACAGGCAATATTAGACTACTGTGTGTGCTCCAGTGGCCGATATGAAAACTGCAAGATTTCAGGATTTTTGTAAATGAATAATCATGTAAAAATGTTGTAGTAAATCATCAAAAAGTTGAAAAATATTCCATTAATATAATAGTAAATTTCCTGTTTATGACTATTTATTCTTGTAGGGGAGGAATGATCCAGACCAGCGAGCAGTACCAGTTTGTCCACCATGTACTGAGCTTGTTCGTCAAAGAGAACTCCTGCACTGTAGAGGAATAAGCAGCGGGTGAATATCGGGGGGAGATCTCTGAACCCCGACTGAAAACACTTCACTGAAAGGAGAAGGATCAGCGGTGCCGCTTATCATCAGGCTTCAGGGGAGACGTTTCCTCTCTGTGTCATGTCAATGGGATTTTGCAGCTAATGATGTAAGCATACGGAAACTGACAAAATGGGACAATCCTCTCCAAAAAAACAAAAAAATTCAAAAACATCCAGAATTTCTATTGTACATAGAAGCGTCGCCGCGGTTTGTAACCGGATTATTATATGAAGATAATTACATTTGTGTTTTTAAGTTTTACTCTTTTTTCTGGGGGGTCCGAATAATAAATCGCTTCTGACTGCAGTGTTGAACGACGTCACGCAGAATTCTGTAACGTGTTGATGCCGACAAGTGATTTTTTTGCCTTTTTCTGAACTGTTTTTACATTTTTATCTACCGGATACTGTGTCACATGACTCATGAACACATCGAACCTCTGTACAGAAAGTTCCAGTTGTTTCATACAGCATTACGCTTGATACCTCATCTTGTAGACAAACATAGCGGGGGGGGGGGGGGGGGGGAGGGGGTAACATGGCTCCTCTGTGGAGTTGCGCCTTTAACCCCTCAAGTGCCAGAGGGGGGATGTGATAAAGCAGAATATATTATACTTTAGGTTGTTTACAGAATATTTTTTACGGCTCTGGGTGGGGGAAGTGAGAGACAGAGGAAATGACCTTGTCACCATTTAAAGGGGCTGTCCACACTTAGATACATAAGGGTATGCTCACATGGCAGGTTTTGGTGTGAAATCCGCGCAAAAATCCACTTCCAGTACGCATCCTATTCATTTGAGTGGGACATCCACGTTGCCGTCTTTACGATGCAGGTTTTTCTACCGCTGATTTCAAGTCCGTGTCATGGAGGGAAAAAATGACCTCTCACTTTGTACTGTGGATCCATGACGAATTTGCGTTGGAAATTCCGTACACGGATTTTGCTCATTGATAAGCGCTAAATCTACATGCGGATCTACGGAATACAGAAGTCACAATTCGCAGCAGAAATACCCAGATCAGCCACGGATTTCTGGCGCAGTTTTAGAGGCAAAATCGGCGCCGAAAAATCTGCCATGGATTCCATTGTGCGAATATACCCTTAAAGGATGCCGCCGCCTTATTTTTTGCCTAGTAAGGCAGTATACGTTTACGCGTGGGGCGTCCTGCGGACTGCAGCGCTGCCTTTATTTTGTATAAATCTGGCTCCTATCTCGAAATATCACCCAAGAAATGGGTGCCATATGCCAATAAGCAGTGGGCCGTCCGATGGGCGCTCCACCTCTGCCAGTAATCCCGCCCCTCTCTCCGCCTATTCAACTAAAACACAACTCCTTCCTTGCTGAGTGACGTCCTGGGCTCTGCCCGCTGGAGACGTCATGCGGTCCACCTACTCGTGCCTCTCTGACAACGGCGCATGCTCATGATGTCACTCTGGCCCAAGAGGGAGTCAGAACACATGCGCACAATCGCTCAGTGCAATAAAAGCCCTTTGAAGGTGAAACGCACGCTGGGGGCGTCACTCAGCAAGGTGTTTTTTAGTTGAACAGGTGGGGAGATGGCACAGGTGAGCCGCCCATCGGACAGTCCACAGCTTATTAGCATACTGCGCGCAAACTACTACTTGGACGATAAAGGTACCGCTGCATTCTGCAGGATATCCCACCATTCGAAAGATCTCTGCTTCTTATCAGTGGATGGAAACATTTGTAGTTGCATTCATAACCTCTCTGGAGGACCCATGCGCAGACTGCCCACTGATTCTAATGGACACTGTGTAATGCTTCATTTCTCCTGTGGTGGTGCTGCATGGGAATTGAACACTTGTTCCCCCACAGATCACAGCTGATCGCTGGAGATTCAGTGATCCACTTATCATCGGAGGACCCATCTAACGGAATATGGAGAACCCCGTTAACATTGATCTGAATGCACATAACCGGAGACGGAGATTACTTGTAGTAAAACATCAGATGGGGTCACGTTGTCACTTTCCTAAATCCCGAGGGGCTGTTCTGTCGTGGGGAGCCCGCCCCGGGTTATGTGTCATTAGGCGGGGCAGACTCGTCTTTGGATCATTTTGATTTAGATTTCTGCACATCTAATAAATATCCAACTGGATCCTTTTTCTATTGATGGTGGGCCATGTACCATAGGAGGCACCATCCTATCGGTAGTACACTAGGACCGGAGCATCGCAGGTTGTGTAACCATGTGGTACATCATCAGTGAGGGGGGGTTGGTCACACATGGAAACGGTGGTTGTGGAGGAGGCAATGGAAGTATTTCGGTGGGGGGTCTATTGTTGTTCTTCTTCATGATGGCCTCTAAGCATAGAGGTTGGTACCAGCAGTTTGGAGGCAATGCCACGCACCAAATATCAAGTAAGCCGGTCACATGATAAGAGAGGCCGAGGGCTCAGCGGGCAGGTGACACCACAAGATATAGTAGGAAATTCATATCCACCACTGGTACATCCAGTCCTAGGAGTAAAATGGCGCCAAATAGCAACACTGCATCAGCCAACACTTCAGTGCTTGAAAAGAGGGAGTTACAAAAGTTATCCCACCACCTTGGTGAAAACACAATACATGCAGTGCTTCAGTTTTGCTACATTTTAGATAGATTGTGTTCTGGTCCTTTCTTTGCCCTAAGGGCTCGGTCAGACAGGTGTTTTTTGCCGCGATTTGCGGATCGCATGATGGATGCGCATCCGCAAATCACGTGACCGGGGTCGAAAAATCTGCAGCTAGCAGCGTTTTCGGTGAAAAGGCCCCGATCAAAGGAGCGCTGTCCAACCCATTGCAATTCAATGGAGCCGGCAATACAGCCGGCTCCATTGAAAGCAATGGGCTGGCTGTGAGTGCGGAATGAATTTTCAGGAAGGGCTTAAAAATATAAGCCCTTCCCTGAAAATCATCCAAAAATGTGTAAAAAATATATATATATATATATATACTCACCTTGTCCCTGCAGCTGGAGTTCAGCAGCGCCCGGCCGGCAGTGCTCCTGAACTGCTCTGTGTGGTATTCATGAATTCATGAATGAGTGAGTGAGGGATGCCTCTGATTGGTCAGGCTGTGACCAATCAGAGGCAGCCCATTCAGCAGGCAGGGATTTTAAATCCCCGGCTGCTGAATACTACACAGAGCAGTTCAGGAGAACTGCCGGCCGGGGCTGAACTCTGGCTGCGGGGACAAGATGAGTATATATTTTTTTTATTTTTACACATTTTAGGATGGTTTTCAGGGAAGGGCTTATATTTTTAAGCCCTTCCCGAAAATTCATCCCGCGCTCGCCGGCAGCCTATTGCTTTCAATGGAGCCGGCTGTATTGCCGGCTCCATTGAATTCAATGGGCGAACATCGTTCTTCTCTGCCACACCTGTTACAGCTGTGGCAGAGGAGAATGATCATTGTAGTATATGTTCTCAATGGGGTCGGCGCTGCTGCCGCCGGCCCCATTGAGCGCATATAATAGAACACAAGGAATCGCAGATAGGTGCGATGTGCGATTCCTCGTGTCCTATAATTTATCGGACATCCGCATAAAAAGCGGCCATGTGACCGATCCCATTGCAAAGCAATGGTTCTATTTATGCGCAGATCGAATGCGCAAATCGCGTGAAAAAACGCCCGTCTGACCGAGGCCTAAGGCTAATTGCATCTAGTCTTGGGGGCGAACCAGGAGTCTCTTCTACCACCCTGGTTCACGCCCCATACAAGCACATCAAATCATCTCACAATTCATTCTGCACTTCTTTCTTATCAAGGGTATGTAGACTTTTACAAAATTTTGCTATTTTACCAATGCATCTGTAATTAAAAAAATGCTGCAAATGATTTTAACACCTTTCCGCCCGGAGACATGAATGGACATATATTTAAGTCCTGTGGATGAAGCAGCCTGCGCCATCCACAGCAGGAATTGGCTATGACTAACAAGTGGCCTCCCACTGTTAACCTTGTGTCATATACAGCGCGCTCCCTCTGTGATCTCATTGGCTCTCTGCCATGTAACTGCGGAGGGTTGGTGGGTTGCCATATAAACCTGATGCCAGACAATGGCATCCGGGTCTACCATAGTCTGCGATTGCTGCGATTAGCGATAATGCAGTGTAGAAGTACTGAAATGTATTCTCAGAGCAATCATAGCATCGCAGGTTCAAGTCCCCTACAGGGACATAAAAATGGTAAAAAAAAAATAATACGTATAAACTAGTAAAACAATCTAAAAGATTTTTGCACACTTACTCTGTTTATAAAAAAACAAAACTAAAAACCTACATTTTTTGTATAGTCACATCTGTAACCTCCTGTACAATTGAACACACATTATATCCGGCACGGCAAACATTTTATAAAAAAAAGCTAAAAGATGGAGTCAAAATGCTTTTTTTGTTCATTTTTGTTCACCTCTCAAAAAAAAAGCAATAAAAGTGATCAAAAAAGCCAAATTTACCCTATTAATGGAGCTAATAAAAGGTACCGCTCGTTATGCAAAGAAAAAGCCCTCACAAAGCTTCCTCTGTGGAAAAATAAAAACATTATATATATATTTTCAAAAAGGGAGTTTTATTGTGCAAAATTAAAAGCATAAAAAATACATAATCTTGATATGGCCACAGTCGTGCCGACCCGCAGGAGACACGGACCATGTCATTTATGCTGCAAGATCAACGCTGTAAAAAAAAAACATGGCAGAATTTTTTGTCCCTGACCTCCAAAAAAATGTAAAGTTCTACAATATATGATATATAATCAAAAATGGTACCAATAAAAACTACAGTTCGACACGCAGAAGCCGCGCCTCCTACAGCCGACGGAAAAATTAAAAAGTAACGTCTTTTGAAGACTGAAGATGAAAATCCCCCCAAAATTGTTGCGTCCTTAGAACCAAATAAGTTACTAAGGGGTTAAAAAAATATTTTGTGTTTACAGCTTCTGTGCAGAACTATCTGTCACCATGGTGACAGACTACAAACAACCCTGTGTAGTCTGATCTAGTCATTTGTTAATTCACTCCCACTGCTTGCTGCCACTTCTTGGTAATCTGCAGACAGTAGATATGGATGTAAGAGTGTAAGACCCCATTTACACTGACAGATGATCGCTCAAAAGTCACAAGTAACAGTTTTGAGGGATCATCTTTGCATAGCCTCTAGTAGTTAAGTAGCTACTTAAGAGCTATGCAGACAGAGCGGGACACTGCTGCTATCACTTGACGAACAATACAGCTGTTTTGCATAAGCAAACAGCTGTATTGTTCTCCATGATTATAGCTCTCATCCCGCTGTGAACTACCAGTGGGATATGGGTTGTAAGAATCTTATCAGTGCTACCGAAAGTGATAATAGCCTGCACTGCTGATAAGACTTCATTGGTCAATTCAAGAAAACTCGAATTGAGCGAGGAACAACTCGTGCACGAAACTGTATGATGTCCATGCATTTAAGTGCTACAATTCTCGCTGAAAAGACGGATTTGAGCGAGAATCGTTGGGTATAAATGGGCCATAAGAAAGGACTGTGGGGTCAGACTACAGGAGGATAGTTTGTAGTCTGTTACCATGGAGACATATAGATCTGCATAAGAGCTGTAGGCACAAAACAACAGGAGATTGTTAATCAAACCTATTTGGGCATTTGCTTTACTTTGTATTTTAGATGCCTCAGAGAAATAATGAGGTTGCAGAAGTCTTCACACCCTGCATCTACCTGCCGTGGTAGTCGGACACAGTGAACTCCACTTGTCTCATTTGTACCGTGCTCATGTAAATTCATCAGCAGTCCCCAAATAATAGTAATTATTAATATCACACACGTAATCGGCGTGGAGTGTGGCACAGCGTACAGAGTACATGATAACTGGATAATATCGGCTTATGCTCCAGTGTCATATTGTAAAGTGCGCAGCTAATTACACGCCAAGCGAACGGATCGTGTGAAAGGCTTTATGTTTATTCCTATAACCACTCTTTAAGCTCCTGGGTCTCCTGCTGCTTCACACCAATTGTACAGAAATTGCAGGTTTCAGCTATAGGCATTATGTAACAGGCAAGTACACAGCGGCGGCCGATCACCCCGTCTACTATTAACCCTTTCATCGAACATCACGCTACAGGCGGCACATAGGCTAAATAAAGGAACACTACGAGACCAACTCCAAAGGATATGATGCTTTACTGTCTGCTCAGATCCACAATCTTACCCATAGGGGGCAGCAGAAGATTCTAGAGAGCACATGGGCCCATAGAAAAATATTAGTAGATCACTTCACTCATTTCCAATATAGGATGACATCACTAACTGCTCATGGTACTACGTGTCCTTATAGTCTTGTACATAGGGGCAGTATTATAGTAGTTATATTCTTGTACATAGGGGGCAGTATTATAGTAGTTATATTCTTGTACATAGGAGGCAGTATTATAGTAGTTATATTCTTGTACATAGGGGTAGTATTATAGTAGTTATATTCTTGTACATAGGGGGCAGTATTATAGTAGTTATATTCTTGTACGTAGGGGGCAGTATTATAGTAATTATATTCTTGTACATAGGGGCAGTATTATAGTAGTTATATTCTTGTACATAGAGAGCAGTATTATAGTAGTTATATTCTTGTATATAGGAGGCAGTATTATAGTAGTTATATTCTTGTACATAGGGGGCAGTATTATAGTAGTTATATTCTTGTACATAGGGGGCAGTATTATAGTAGTTATATTCTTGTACATAGAGGGCAGTATTATAGTAGTTATATTCTTGTACATAGGAGGCAGTATTATAGTAGTTATATTCTTGTACATAGGGGGCAGTATTATAGTAGTTATATTCTTGTACATAGGGGGCAGTATTATAGTAGTTATATTCTTGTACATAGAGGGCAGTATTATAGTAGTTATATTCTTGTACATAGGAGGCAGTATTATAGTAGTTATATTCTTGTACATAGGGGGCAGTATTATAGTAGTTATATTCTTGTACATAGGGGGCAGTATTATAGTAGTTATATTCTTGTACATAGGGGGCAGTATTATAGTAGTTATATTCTTGTACATAGAGGGGCAGTATTATAGTAGTTATATTCTTGTACATAGGGGGCAGTATTATAGTAGTTATATTCTTGTACATAGGGGGCAGTATTATAGTAGTTATATTCTTGTACATAGGAGGCAGTATTATAGTAGTTATATTCTTGTACATAGGGGGCAGTATTATAGTAGTTATATTCTTGTACAAAGGGACAGTATTATAGTAGTTATATTCTTGTACATAGGGAGCAGTATTATAGTAGTTATATTCTTGTTCATAGGGAGCAGTATTATAGTAGTTATATTCTTGTACATAGGAGGCAGTATTATAGTAGTTCTATTCTTGTACATAGGAGGCAGTATTATAGTAGTTATATTCTCGTACATAGGGGGCAGTATTATAGTAGTTATATTCTTGTACATAGGGGGCAGTATTATAGTAGTTATATTCTTGTACATAGGGGGCAGTATTATAGTAGTTATATTCTTGTACATAGGGGGCAGTATTATAGTAGTTATACTCTTGTACATAGGGGGCAGTATTATAGTAGTTATAGTCTTGTACATAGAGGGCAGTATTAGGCCTTAGTCAGACGGGCGTTTTTAGCCGCGATTTGCGCATGCGCATGCGTCCGGCGATTTTTTAAAACCATTGCTTTGCAATGGTATCGGACACATGAGCGCTTTTTATGCGCTCATCCAATAAATTATAGAACAAAAAAAAAAAAATCGCAGATCGCACCTATCTGCGATCTGCGATTCCTGTTCTCTTCTGTATATGCGCTCAATGGGGCCGTCGGCAGCAGCGCCGACCCCTTTGAGAACATATAGAAGACAAATCATTCTTCTCTGCCACAGCTGTAACAGCTGTGGCAGAGAAGAACGATGTTTGCCCATTGAATTCAATGGAGCGGCAATACAGCCGCTCCATTGAAAGCAATGGGCTGCCGGCGTGCGCGGGGTGAATTGTCGGGAAGGGGTTAAATATATAAGCCCTTCCCGGCAATTCATCCTAAAATGTGTTAAAATAAAAAAAAAATTGTATACTCACCTTTCCGCTGCAGCCGGAGTCCAGCCGCGGCCAGTTCTCCTTAACTGCTTCTCGGCACTATTCAGCCGGCGGGGGTTTAAAATCCCCGCCTGCTCAATGATCTGCCTCTGATTGGTCACAGCCCTGACCAATCAGAGGCTGAAAACACTCACACACCCATTCATGAATGGGTGAGTGACTGCTGCCTCTCAGCGCTGAGCCAATCAGGGGCAGGTCTGACTCACATCCATTAATGAATTCATGAATGGGTGTGAGTGAGGCATGCCTCTGATTGACTCAGCGCTGAGCCAATCAGAGGGCAGGTCTGACTCACACCCCCTTCACACCCACTGCAGGACGGCCGCACGGAGCTCCGGCTGCAGGCAGAAGGTGAGTATACAATTTTTTTAAATTTTTACACGTTAGGATGCATTGCAGGTAAGGGCTTAAATATTTAAGCCCTTACCGACAATTCATCCCGGGCTCGCCCGCAGCGCATTGCTTTCAATGGAGACGGCTGTATTGCCGTCTCCATTGAATGCAATGCGCTGGACAGCTCCGGCCCGTTTCTAATGAAACGCGGCTAGGAGCAGATTTTCGGGCGATTTGCGGGCGACTTGCGCGCACCGGTCACGCGATTTGCGGATGCGCATCCGTCATGCGATCCGCAAATCGCGCGAGAAAACGCCTGTCTGACTAAGGCCTTATAGTAGTTATATTCTTGTACATAGGGGGCAGTATTATAGTAGTTATATTCTTGTTCATAGGGAGCAGTATTACAGTAGTTATATTCTTGTACATAGGGGTCAGTATTATAGTTGTTATATTTTTGTACATAGGGGGCAGTATTACAGTAGTTATATTCTTGTTCATAGGGGGCAGTATTATAGTAGTTATATTCTTGTACATAGTGGCAGTATTATAGTAGTTATATTCTTGTACATAGGGGCAGTATTATAGTAGTTATATTCTTGTACATAGGGGCAGTATTATAGTAGTTATAGTTTTGTACATAGAGGGCAGTATTATAGTAGTTATATTCTTGTACATAGGGAGCATTATTATAGTAGTTATAGTCTTGTACATAGAGGGCAGTATTATAGTAGTTATATTCTTGTACATAGGGGGCAGTATTATAGTAGTTATAGTCTTGTACATAGAGGGCAGTATTATAGTAGTTATATTCTTGTACATAGGGGGCAGTATTATAGTAGTTATATTCTTGTACATAGGGGGCAGTATTATAGTAGTTATATTCTTGTACATAGGGGGCAGTATTATAGTAGTTATATTCTTGTACATAGGAGGCAGTATTATAGTAGTTATATTCTTGTACATAGGAGGCAGTATTATAGTAGTTATATTCTTGTACATAGGAGGCAGTATTATATTAGTTATATTCTTGTACATAGGGGGCAGTATTATAGTAGTTATATTCTTGTACATAGGGGGCAGTATTATAGTAGTTATATTCTTGTACATAGGGGGCAGTATTATAGTAGTTATATTCTTGTACATAGGAGGCAGTATTATAGTAGTTATATTCTTGTACATAGGAGGCAGTATTATAGTAGTTATATTCTTGTACATAGGAGGCAGTATTATAGTAGTTATATTCTTGTACATAGGGGGCAGTATTATAGTAGTTATATTCTTGTACATAGGGGGCAGTATTATAGTAGTTATATTCTTGTACATAAGGGGCAGTATTATAGTAGTTATATTCTTGTATATAGGGGGCAGTATTATAGTAGTTATATTATTGTACATAGGGGCAGTATTATAGTACTTATATTCTTGTACATAGGGAGCAGTATTATAGTAGTTATATTCTTGCAAATAGGGGGCAGTATTATAGTAGTTATATTCATGTACATAGGAGGCAGTATTATAGTAGTTATATTCTTTTACATAGTGGCAGTATTATAGTAGTTATATTCTTGTACATAGGGGCAGTATTATAGTAGTTATAGTCTTGTACATAGAGGGCAGTATTATAGTAGTTATATTCTTGTACATAGGGGCAGTATTATAGTAGTTATAGTCTTGTACATAGAGGGCAGTATTATAGTAGTTATATTCTTGTACATAGGGGCAGTATTATAGTAGTTATATTCTTGTACATAGGGGCAGTATTATAGTAGTTATAGTCTTGTACATAGAGGGCAGTATTATAGTAGTTATATTCTTGTACATAGGGAGCATTATTATAGTAGTTATAGTCTTGTACATAGAGGGCAGTATTATAGTAGTTATATTCTTGTACATAGGGGGCAGTATTATAGTAGTTATATTCTTGTACATAGGGGGCAGTATTATAGTAGTTATATTCTTGTACATAGGGGGCAGTATTATAGTAGTTATATTCTTGTACATAGGAGGCAGTATTATAGTAGTTATATTCTTGTACATAGGAGGCAGTATTATAGTAGTTATATTCTTGTACATAGGAGGCAGTATTATAGTAATTATATTCTTGTACATAGGGGGCAGTATTATAGTAGTTATATTCTTGTACATAAGGGGCAGTATTATAGTAGTTATATTCTTGTACATAGGAGCAGTATTATAGTAGTTATATTCTTGTACATAGGGGGCAGTATTATAGTAGTTATATTCTTGTACATAGGAAGCAGTATTATAGTAGTTATATTCTTGTACATAGGGGGCAGTATTATAGTAGTTATATTCTTGTACATAGGGGGCAGTATTATAGTAGTTATATTCATGTACATAGGAGGCAGTATTATAGTAGTTATATTCTTTTACATAGTGGCAGTATTATAGTAGTTATATTCTTGTACATAGGGGCAGTATTATAGTAGTTATAGTCTTGTACATAGAGGGCAGTATTATAGTAGTTATATTCTTGTACATAGGGAGCATTATTATAGTAGTTATAGTCTTGTACATAGAGGGCAGTATTATAGTAGTTATATTCTTGTACATAGAGGGCAGTATTATAGTAGTTATATTCTTGTACATAGGAGCAGTATTATAGTAGTTATATTCTTGTACGTAGGAGGCAGTAATATAGTAGTTATATTCTTGTACATAGGGGGCAGTATTATAGTAGTTATATTCTTGTACATAGGGGGCAGTATTATAGTTGTTATATTCTTGTTCATAGGGAGCAGTATTATAGTTGTTATATTTTTGTACATAGGGGCAGTATTATAGTAGCTATATTCTTTTACATAGGGGGCAGTACTATGGTAGTTATATTCTTGTACATAGAGGGCAGTATTATAGTAGTTATATTCTTGTACGTAGGAGGCAGTAATATAGTAGTTATATTCTTGTATATAGGGGGCAGTATTATAGTAGTTATATTCTTGTATATAGGGGGCAGTATTATAGTAGTTATATTCTTGTACATAGGGCGCAGTATTATAGTAGTTATATTCTTGTACATAGGGGCAGTATTATAGTAGTTATATTCTTGTACATAGGGGGCAGTATTATAGTAGTTATATTCTTTTACATAGTGGCAGTATTATAGTAGTTATATTCTTGTACATAGGGGGCAGTATTAAAGTAGTTATATTCTTGTACATAGGGGGCAGTATTAAAGTAGTTATATTCTTGTACATAGGGGGCAGTATTAAAGTAGTTATATTCTTGTACATAGGGGGCAGTATTAAAGTAGTTATATTCTTGTACATAGGGGGCAGTATTATAGTAGTTATATTCTTGTATATAGGGGGCAGTATTATAGTAGTTATATTCTTCTACATAGGGGCAGTATTATAGTACTTATATTCTTGTGCATAGGGAGCAGTATTATAGTAGTTATATTCTTGTACATAGGGGGCAGTATTATAGTAGTTATATTCTTGCAAATAGGGGGCAGTATTACAGTAGTTATATTCTTGTACATAGGAGCAGTATTATAGTAGTTATATTCTTGTACATAGGGGGCAGTATTATAGTAGTTATATTCTTGAACATAGGAAGCAGTATTATAGTACTTATATTCTTGTACATAGGGGCAGTATTAGAGTAGTTATATTCATGTACATAGGGGCAGTATTAGAGTAGTTATATTCTTTTACATAGGGGGCAGTATTATAGTAGTTATATTCTTGTACATAGGGGCAGTATTACAGTAGTTATATTCTTGTTCATAGGGAGCAGTGTTACAGTAGTTATATTCTTGTTCATAGGGAGCAGTATTATAGTAGTTATATTCTTGTACATAGGGGGCAGTATTATAGTAGTTATATTCTTGTACATAGGGGGCAGTATTAGAGTAGTTATATTCTTGTTCATAGGGGACAGTATTATAGTTGTTATATTCGTGTTCATAGGGAGCAGTATTATAGTAGTTATATTCTTGTACATAGGGGGCAGTATTATAGTAGTTATATTCTTGTACATAGGGGGCAGTACTATGGTAGTTACATTCTTGTACATAGGGGCAGTATTATAGTAGTTATATTCTTGTACATAGGGGGCACTATTATAGTAGTTATATTCTTGTACATAGGAGGTAGTATTATAGTAGCTATATTCTTGTAAATAGTGGCAGTATTATAGTAGTTATATTCTTGTACATAGGGGCAGTATTATAGTAGTTATATTCTTGTACATAGGGGCAGTATTATTGTAGTTATAGTCTTGTACATAGAGGGCAGTATTATAGTAGTTATATTCTTGTACATAGGGGGCAGTATTATAGTAGTTATATTCTTGTACATAGGGGGCAGTGTTATATTCTTGTACATAGGGGCAGTATTATAGTAGTTATAGTCTTGTACATAGAGGGCAGTATTATAGTAGTTATATTCTTGTACATAGGGAGCATTATTATAGTAGTTATAGTCTTGTACATAGAGGGCAGTATTATAGTAGTTATATTCTTGTACATAGGGGGCAGTATTATAGTAGTTATATTCTTGTACATAGGGGGCAGTATTATAGTAGTTATATTCTTGTTCATAGGGAGCAGTATTATAGTAGTTATATTCTTGTACATAGGGGGCAGTATTATAGTAGTTATATTCTTGTACATAGGGGCAGTATTATAGTAGTTATATTCTTTACATAGGGGGCAGTATTATAGTAGTTATATTCTTGTACATAGGGGCAGTATTATAGTAGTTAAATTCTTTTACATGGGGGGCAGTATTATAGTAGTTATATTCTTGCATATAGGGGGCAGTATTATAGTAGTTATATTCTTGTTCATAGGGAGCAGTATTATAGTAGTTATATTCTTGTACATAGGGGCAGTATTCTTTTACATAGGGTCAGTATTATGGTAGTTACATTCTTGTTCATAGGGAGCAGTATTATAGTAGTTATATTCTTGTACATAGGAGGCAGTATTATAGTAGTTATATTCTTGTACATAGGGGGCAATATTACAGTAGTTATATTCTTTTACATAGAAGGCAGCATTATAGTAGTTATAGTCTTGTACATAGGAGCAGTATTATAGTTGGTATATTCTTGTACATAGGGGGGCAGTAATATAGTAGTTATATTCTTGTACATAGGAGCAGTATTATAGTAGTTATATTCTTGTACATAGGTGGCAGTATTATAGTAGTTATATTCTTGTACATAGGGGGCAGTATTATAGTAGTTATATTCTTGTACATAGGGGGCAGTATTATAGTAGTTATATTCTTGTACATAGGGAGCAATATTATAGTAGTTATATTCTTGTTCATAGGAGGCAGTATTATAGTAGTTATATTCTTGTACATAGGGGGCAGTATTATAGTTGTTATATTTTTGTACATAGGAGGCAGTATTATAGTAGTTATATTCTTGTTCATAGGGAGCTGTATTATAGTAGTTATATTCTTGTACATAGGGGGCAGTATTATAGTAGTTATATTCTTTTACATAAGAACAGTATTAGAGTAGTTATATTCTTGTACATAGGGGGCAATATTACAGTAGTTATATTCTTTTACATAGAAGGCAGCATTATAGTAATTATAGTCTTGTACATAGGAGCAGTATTATAGTAGGTATATTCTTGTACATAGGAGGCAGTATTATAGTAGTTATATTCTTGTACATAGGGGGCAGTATTATAGTTGTTATATTTTTGTACATAGGGGGCAGTATTATAGTAGTTATATTCTTGTTCATAGGGAGCTGTATTATAGTAGTTATATTCTTGTACATAGGGGGCAGTATTATAGTAGTTATATTCTTTTACATAAGAACAGTATTAGAGTAGTTATATTCTTGTACATAGGGGGCAATATTACAGTAGTTATATTCTTTTACATAGAAGGCAGCATTATAGTAATTATAGTCTTGTACATAGGAGCAGTATTATAGTAGTTATATTCTTTTACATAAGAACAGTATTAGAGTAGATATATTCTTGTACATAGGGGGCAATATTACAGTAGTTATATTCTTTTACATAGAAGGCAGCATTATAGTAATTATAGTCTTGTACATAGGAGCAGTATTATAGTAGGTATATTCTTGTACATAGGGGGCAGTAATATAGTAGTTATATTCTTGTACATAGGGGGCAGTATTATAGTAGCTATATTCTTGTACATAGGAGGCAGTATTAGAGTAGTCATAGTCTTGTACATAGGAGCAGTATTATAGTAGTTATATTCTTGTACATAGGGGGCAGCATTATAGTAGTTATATTCTTGTACATAGGGGCAGTATTATAGTAGTTATATTCTTGTACATAGGGGGAAGTATTATATTAGTTATATTTTTGTACATAGGGGGCAGTATTATACTAGTTATATTCTTATACATAGGGGGCAGTATTATACTAGTTATATTCTTATACATAGGGGGCAGTATTATAGTATTTATATTCTTGTGCATAGGAGCAGTATTATAGTAGTTATATTCTTATACATAGGGGGCAGTATTATAGTAGTTATATTCTTGTACATAGGAGCAGTATTATAGTAGTTTTATTCTTGTACATAGGAGCAGTATTATAGTAGTTTTATTCTTGTACATAGGAGCAGTATTATAGTAGTTTTATTCTTGTACATAGGAGCAGTATTATAGTAGTTATATTCGTGTACATAAGGGGCAGTATTATAGTAGTTATATTCTTGTACATAAGGGACAGTATTATAGTAGTTATATTCTTGTACATAGGGGGCAGTATTATAATAGTTATATTCTTGTACATAGGAGGCAGTATTATAGTAGTTATATTCTTGTACATAGGAGGCAGTATTATAGTAGTTATATTCTTGTACATAGGGGGCAGTATTATAGTAGTTATATTCTTGTACATAGGGGGCAGTATTCTAGTAGTTATATTCTTGTACATAGGGGCAGTATTATAGTATATTCTTGTACATAGGGGGCAGTATTATAGTAGTTATATTCTTGTACATAGGGGGCAGTATTATAGTAGTTATATTCTTGTACATAGGAGGCAGTATTATAGTAGTTATATTCGTGTACATAGGGGGCAGTATTATAGTAGTTATATTCTTGTACATAGGAGGCAGTATTATAGTAGTTATATTCTTCTACATAGGAGGCAATTTTTATTAGTAAAAAACATACAAGAAATAAACAATACATTTCTTCCAGAAATATCAACACAAAGAATTATTTAACAATATACATGCCTATAAAAAAAGGAAACGAAACGGAACAAAAAAACACTTTAAACAACTTTAACTTAGTTAGAGTCCATTGCTGTTAAGGGGATAGAGAAAGAATAAATTAAATGTAGTTTCCAAACATAACACAAGGTTGCCTACATACAACTGTCCCCACATTAATTAATATGTATATTTCGCCACAATTCAGAGTTTTTAGCGTTTTTGTAAACTTCTAAGTTTTTCACCCAAGTCAATTCGGACAGAATAAGGTTCACTGCTGACATGTGATCAAATGACTCATTATGGATGGACACTCTTGTTCTGGTGTGCCAATGGTAATATTTGATGATGGTAATAATTATATACATGGTCTCTTGGTTGATGCCATTTACATTTGATGGTACTCCGTAGATATATCCGGGTATTTTAGAGACTGAAGCCTGGGTAATCTTAGCTTGCTGGATATTTTACCCCATATTTGTTTCCCTCCCCAGCACTCAGATATAAAGTGTGCCATTGTCTCCTCCTGCAGACAACCCAAAGGACACTTCCTATCTGATACGCTCAAGCATTTTAAGTTGCCTCTGACATAGAGCTTCCCGTGAAATGACAGCCAAGCAATATCAAAAAACTTAGCAGGGAGTCTCACTCCATTGAGAAATCTCAAACTCTTCTGCATGGTTGCAGTCGTACAGTCTTTTAGAATTGGATGTAAGCAAAAAAAAAGACCTGCATACACTGAAATATAAGTCCTTCCTGCTCTTACTCGTTATAAAGGACTTGGCTATACCCCATTTTTTCAGACACCTAAGTCCATAGCCTAGATACTGGGGAAGGTAGTCACGAGTCCATCTCCCCCTCTTGAGACAGCCGCCTCGCATCCAAGATTCTGCAAAAGGCAATATCCAATCCCTGATACTGTTTACCCACGTGGAACTATTGTTTGAGTCCAGGTTTCCAAAATTTACTTTTAAAAACATGGAGTCAAAGAACACCCTTGGATTTAACATATCCAGCCCCCCCTCTCTCCGCCGTAGGTAGGTTATCCCTCTTTTTATTGGATTCAACCTGTTCCCCCAAAGGAGCTGAAAAAACAGGCTAAAGAGTCTAGCCGAGAAGGATTCTGGCAAGGGAAAAACAACAGAAATGTACAAGAAGACAGGCACCAGGTAAGTCTTCAACATTTTAAGCCTTTCTCTATAGGTCAGCTTCCAGTTTTTCCATCGCTGAACCTTTGCATTTCCGGTTTCCAACTTCTCCTCCCAATTTAGTTCGGCACTATCCTCCCTCCCAAACTTAACCCCTAAGATTTTAATATAGGTGGAGGCTTTCACAAACTGTGGCAGATCAAAATCAGGATCACTATTCAATGTCCAAAGAGCTTGACTCTTTTCAAGGTTGACCAGAGACCCTGAGGCCTCTGAGAAACTTCTGATTGCAACCGATAACATCTGTACCTCTTGAGGCCCAGATATCACCACTGTTACATCATCCGCATAGGCGACAACTCTCAGAGGCAAGCAGCGGGGGACTGGTACCCCCCGAAAAATCACACCTCTGCAGTGACCTCAGGAACGGGTCGATGGCAAAAACATACAGCAGTGGACTCAAGGGACAACCTTGCCTCACCCCCGCCTCAACTCCAAAAGTGTCACCCTGCCAACCGTTGATCAGAGGAAAGCTCTCCGCCTCACGATATAAAGTTTTCAGCCAATCAACAAATTGTCCAGGAATACCATACTTTGACAAAGTGGCCCATAGGTACTCATGATCTACTCTGTCGAAGGCTTTAGCCTGGTCAAGACTCACAATGTATCTCCCACACCCAAGAGCTTTACATCTCTCAAACATTTCCCTTATGGAGATAACTGCTCCAGAGATGTTCCGCCCTTTTACTGTGCCGAACTGACAGCCTGCCAACAGTGACGGGGACAAACGGACTAATCTACAAAACATAATCTTTGCCAGAATCTTCCTGTCAACATTCAAGAGGGCAATCGGCCTCCAGTTCTTGATGTCGCTAGGCTCCTTACCTTTAGACAGCAGAATCAACGAGGAGACTCTCATGGATGGAGGCAGCAGGTGATTTTCTAGACAAGTTTTGTATACATCCACAAGGATTGGAGCCAGGAGGTCTCTAAACTTCTTGTAAAATTCTGCTGTTATACCATCAGGACCTGGTGCCTTCTTTAGATGTAACTTATTAATAGCCTCCTTAACCTCCTCCACCGTTAATTCTGCTGTCAAAGGAGAAAAGTCCAGATCATCAGTATCAGGGATTGGAGTTGCCTCCAAGAATTGAGTCATCTTCTCTTTATCCAAAACCTTCCTCTGAAACAAGTCAGCATAGTAAGATCCCACCACACCCAGGATTCCCTCCCGAGATTTCTGCAGAATGCCCTGGGAGTCAGTGAAACCTGCAACCACCTTGTTTGCCACTCGCTCCCGGCAGTTCTCAAAGGGATCAGGTGCCCCTAAGGACCCATAATCCCGTTCAAGAACCAAGGATGTATACCGGTTGTACTGATACTGCCTTATCTCAGATTTCAGTTGGTTGATCTTTCGTTGGTCATCCTCACCCGCCGAATAAAGTGACTCTAATTCTTTACGCAGCTTGAGATACTGGCTATACTTACTCTTCCCTTTCTTTACTGACAGTCTCCGTAATAGGGATCTGATCTCCTCCTTGACGTCCTCCCACCAGTCTGCTATGTTGTCATAAAAGTCCACTCTCTCTAGTTGGTTCTGAATAAGAGAGTGAACCATATTCTGAACATGAACATCATCCAATAGACTAGAATTAACTTTCCATAATCCTCGACCAACAACATCAGGGCGCTCAGTGACTCCTAAGCAGAAACACAAGGCTCTATGGTCTGAGTAAGGGACGGTTTTCTCACCTATCCCGCTAACTGTTTCAGTAGGATTCACAAAGGCAAAATCTATCCTACTTCTTCTGTCAGCACAGGAATATGTGAACTGTGGCCTCCGACCACCCTGTGTGAACACATCACTCAAGCCGGCCTGCAAAACTATTTTGTTTAAGACCTTGGAGTCTCTAGTCACTGTTCGCCCTGAGGATCTGTCAGCTGATGTCCTGGCAACATTAAAATCCCCAGCCATTATCACGGGTACCGAGGTAAAGAGATATTGCTTCACTTCTTCAAACAACTGAATTCTGTCTGTCACTGTCTGTGGGCCATAGATATTAATGAGCCGGAGCCTTCTACCATGGATGGTGACTTCCAGAACCAAGCATCTTCCCATAGTCACCTCCGTTAACCTATGGACAGTCACATTATTAGTGTTAAATAGTATCGCTACTCCGGCATAAGGCTCCACAGCCAGTGACCAAAAAGAAGGACCAGACCGCCATTCTCTCTCAGCCTCACGTATGAGCCCTAATGTGGTCAGATGTGTCTCCTGCAAGAAGTAGACATCTGCATCTAGATATCTGAGATGGTCATATACAGCATGTCTCGTTCTCCTTACTTTAATGCTATTCACATTGCTTGATGTAATTTTTAATGTGAAGCCCGCCATCATAATGCAACACCAAAAGAGCAGAAAAATAGATGCCATCATCACATGTCTGTATCTGAGCCATCCTGTGCACCGCCGGTCTCCATATCAGACTCTACATTACAGAGTTTCCTTTTTGGTGGAGGATGGTCCTCCGTGTCCCCATCACACTCTTTGTCTATTCTTTTAAGCTCTTGCTCATAATCACCATCTGATTCTGATAGAACGTCATATCTATTACATAGCACCATAACACCAGTGTCATTACTGCCCGTTTTCTTGGCCTTTTGGTCACTGTTATAGTCTCTCTCAGGCTTACGGGAGGACTTGTTTTTTTTCCTCTTGCTCTGTGTATTTTGACGTTCTTCAGATACAGATGGTGGCATAGAAGTCGCCTGTGGCTGCTGCTGGCCCTGATGGACAACCTCTACATCCTCCTGAACCCTCACTGAGGGCTGCGGTTCTGTTGCTGCATTACTCACTGAGGGCTGCGGTTCTGTTGCTGCATTACCCGACCCCTGCTGGACCTCTTGCCTTGTAAGTATTGCCCCTGACATCAGAGCCTCCTCCTCTTCTTCAGCATCTGCCCCCCCCCCCCCCCCCACAAGCTCCTCCTCAGGAAGCTCCTTGCAGATGTTGTGCCAGGCGTTTGGGCAATCTCTATGAGAATGGCCGACATTTCCACACAGATTGCATCGGATATTGTGGCAGTCTGCACTTACATGGCCGACCTCACCGCATAGATTACACTTTACCACAGTGCAGATACTCGCCACATGACCCACCTTGCCACATTTAAAACACTTACGAGGCTGGCCAGGATAAAAGCAGACACCCCTCTCCCTGCCAATAAAGAAGGAGTTGGGCAAATGCAGTGTAATGTTGTTATGTTGGCGCAGTTTGACGAGAGCCTTCCACCCACCAGTCCAGATGCCATCAGAGTCCCTGTTCTTGGTCAGGTCAGACACCAGGTCACAAGGCCTCCGGAGCCACACCACAATGTCTTGGGGGGGAACAAACTCATTCCAGAAGATGACATTAACGGTTACTGTATCTGGCTTGGAAATTGGAATGAATATGAATTTACTCCACCCGTCTGTGTCCCTGAACTTGGGGAAGTGGGCCCAGAACCTATCCAGGTTGGACATGAGCTTAAAGCTTATATCATATCCCTGCCGATCTGGTAGATTAATCACTGCCAAGATGTCTGCTGGCACAAACCCCATCTGGTGGCACAGGAGTTCTCGGATCACAAACCTCCTATCTGGAAGGTCTTCTTTAGCGCCTCCGTGCTTGAACCTCACCACATTCCTCCTCTTAAATGCCTGACCTGTATAATTAGCACTAGAGGTGAAAGATGGCGCACCGCGGCTCCAGGCATTCCTGGGAGGGTCCCGCTGGGTTTCACTGCCCGGGTTTACAGGGTGAGTGACTGCTGATGGGGGAACCGTCACACCTTGTGTAGGTAGAGGGGGGAAATTCTGGACATTATTCTGCACATTATCCTCAGACCAGTCCACCTGTATGTCATCTCCTGACTGCTCTATGTCCCACACAGACTGGGAGCTCCCAGCAGGTACATCAGGATGACTATCCCCAGTTGGTTCCCCTGCAGTAGAGCTCTGCTGTGTTACCTTATCGTCCAGCTGCTCAGCCGTGCTCTCTGGGACTTGTGGTACTTCCGCTGACTCCTGAGGCCCATGCTCCTGCTCAGGGATAGCTGCAGACATATTGCCCTGCTGCTCGGCCATGCTTTCTGGGACTTGTGGTACTTCTGCTGACTCCTGAGCTCCATGTTCCTGCTGAGGGATAGCTGTAGGCTCTTGAGGCTGCTCCTGTAGTTTGGCAGGCTTGTATATCTCTCCTCCTTGGAATGAGAAGCTTGCTGGATTTAGTATGGGTCTTGTCACCTGCTGGTGGTCAGTTGTGGAGGTAAGTGACTGATACAGAGATTCTGAGGACTTGGATGATGGTTCACAAATGCGCCCTTGCGCCATAAATCGTTCTTGGTTCCTGTATGTTTCCGCCACTGGTCCCATTCTCTGCAGGATACAGTCCATCTCTGTGACCACGGTGGCGAGGTCCAGGCCGAGTGCATGAAGGTTCTGCACATAGCGGGCCTCATCGTCTGGATTTACAGTCTTCATCTTGTAGATACAATCTATCTCCAGCTGCAGTAAATGCTTTTGTTTCAGTAACTTCTCCATCTTCTTCACCAGATCTGGGATCTCCTCTGCCAGCAGCAGCTCAGGCGCCATCTCTCTTGCTTGCTGTCTTGGCTGAGGGGGCTTCTCAGGCTGTTTGCTGTCAGCAGACCCCTTCTGTTTTCCCATGCCTGTTCTCATGGATCCTCCACCGGCTGCAGTCTGACCGTCAGGTGCTGCACTTGCATTGTACCCTCCAACCATTTTGGGAATAATGGGGGGTTTTACTGCAGACTTTGTTTCCATCACATCCACAGACTTCCCAGCACTTTTACTGCTCCCGCTGCCATACTGCGATCTTGTGCGGCCTGGGCACGACATGCTGGTGACCACTTCATCCTGCCGCAGGTTTTCCTGCAACGTTTGCCTCTCCAGGGATGTTCTACGTTGTCTGTGGGCTGGAGGGGTCAGCTGCACACCTGCTGCATGTGCTGCGCTCGGCCTTCCTGCTGGGACACCAGCTGCATGTGCTGCACTCGGCCTTCCTGCTGGGGCACCTGCTGCATGTGCTGCGCTCGGCCTTCCTGCTGGGGCACCTGCTGCATGTGCTGCGCTCGGCCTTCCTGCTGGGACACCAGCTGCATGTGCTGCGCTCGGCCTTCCTGCTGGGACACCAGCTGCATGCGCTGCACTCGGCCTTCCCGCTGTGGAACCTGCTGCATGCGCTGCACTCGGCCTTCCCGCTGGGACACCTGCTGCATGCGCTGCACTCGGCCTTCCCGCTGGGACACCTGCTGCATGCGCTGCACTCGGCCTTCCCGCTGGGACACCTGCTGCATGCGCTGCACTCGGCCTTCCCGCTGGGACACCTGCTGCATGCGCTGCACTCGGCCTTCCCGCTGGGACACCTGCTGCATGCGCTGCACTCTGCCTTCCCGCTGGGACACCTGCTGCATGCGCTGCACTCTGCCTTCCCGCTGGGACACCTGCTGCATGCGCTGCACTCTGCCTTCCCGCTGGGACACCTGCTGCATGCGCTGCACTCTGCCTTCCCGCTGGGACACCTGCTGCATGCGCTGCACTCTGCCTCCCTGCTGGGGCACCTGCTGCATGCGCTGCACTCTGCCTCCCTGCTGGGGCACCTGCTGCATGCGCTGCACTCTGCCTCCCTGCTGGGGCACCTGCTGCATGTGCTGCACTCTGCCTCCCTGCTGGGGCACCTGCTGCATGTGCTGCACTCTGCCTTTCCACTGTGGAACCTGCTGCATGTGCTGCACTTTGTTTTCCTGCTGGGGCACCTGCTGCATGTGCTGCACTCGGCCTTCCTGCTGGGGCACCTGCTGCATGTGCTGCACTCGGCCTTCCTGCTGGGACATCTTGTTCGCTCTGCTTTACACCTTTCATATTTGCAATGAAGGTAACTATTTCTGCGTCACTTACTTGTGCCGGAAGCTGTGTGCCGCGGCCGGCAGACTGTGTAGCTCCACTCTTCTTAGCTGCTCCTGATGTTTCTTTTACATTACTCACTTCCAATTCTCCATCTTCCTTCTTTGTACTTGTAGTACATCCATTCTCCCCTTCTCTTTGCTCAAACACCTTTGCTTGGGCTTGTATCCATGCTTGAAAGTAGTGTGGCATTGTCTCGCACCACCGGCCTGGAAGCCTGGGCCTTGCTTAAAGAGCTTCCCCGCCCAGGGAGGCCCCTCCCTGGGCTAGCTCCAGACATCAGGAGAACCACCAGCACACAACCTCTCAGCTAGGAGGCAGTATATAGTAGTTATATTCTTGTACATAGGGGGCAGTATTATAGTAGTTATATTCTTGTACATAGGAGCAGTATTATAGTAGTTATATTCTTGTACATAGGAGGCAGTATTATAGTAGTTATATTCTTGTCCATAGGGGGCAGTATTATAGTAGTTATATTCTTGTACATAGGGGGCAGTATTATAGTAGTTATAGTCTTGTACATAGGGGGCAGTATTATAGTAGTTATATTCTTGTACATAGGGGGCTTTATTATAGTAGTTATATTCTTGTACATAGGGAGCAGTATTATAGTAGTTATATTCTTGTACATAGGGGGTAGTATTATAGTAGTTATATTCTTGTACATAGGAGGTAGTATTATAGTAGTTATATTCTTGTACATAGGAGGTAGTATTATAGTAGTTATATTGTTGTACATAGGGGGTAGTATTATAGTAGTTATATTGTTGTACATAGGAGGTAGTATTATAGTAGTTATATTCTTGTACATAGGAGGTAGTATTATAGTAGTTATATTCTTGTACATAGGAGCAGTATTATAGTAGTTATATTCTTGTACATAGGAGGCAGTATTATAGTAGTTATATTCTTGTACATAGGGAGCAGTATTATAGTAGTTATATTCTTGTACATAGGAGGCAGTATTATAGTAGTTATATTCTTGTACATAGGAGCAGTATTATAGTTGGTATATTCTTGTACATAGGGGGCAGTATTATAGTTGGTATATTCTTGTACATAGGGGGCAGTAATATAGTAGTTATATTCTTGTACATAGGGGGCAGTATTATAGTAGTTATATTCTTGTACACAGGGGGCAGTATTATAGTAGTTATATTCTTGTACATAGGAGCAGTATTATAGTAGTTATATTCTTATACATAGGGGGCAGTATTATAGTTGGTATATTCTTGTACATAGGGGGCAGTAATATAGTAGTTATATTCTTGTACATAGGGGGCAGTATTATAGTAGTTATATTCTTGTACATAGGGAGCAGTATTATAGTAGTTATATTCTTGTACGTGGGGGCAGTATTATAGTAGCTATATTCTTGTACATAGGGGGCAGTATTATAGTAGTTATATTCTTGTACATAGGAGGCAGTATTATAGTAGTTATATTCTTGTACATAGGGGGCAGTATTATAGTAGTTATATTCTTGTACATAGGGGGCAGTATTATATTAGTTATATTCTTGTACATAGGAGGCAGTATTATAGTAGTTATATTCTTGTACATAGGGGGTAGTATTGTAGTAGTTATATTCTTGTACATAGGGGGCAGTATTATAGTAGTTATATTCTTGTACATAGGGGGGCAGTATTATAGTAGTAATATTCTTGTACATAGGAGGCAGTATTTTAGTAGTTATATTATGGTTCATAGGGTTGTCGCTGTTTGTTGTCCATTTCTTTCTCTTAGTGCTCCAGGTAGCTCATATTGAGTACTTTATATGAACCATTTGTAGTAATGAGCACAGAAAAATGCATCGGTTTTAGAAAGGAGAATGGGAAATTTTTGCTCCATCTTGAGTGGGAAGATGTTTAGGATTTTCACAAATCTCACAAATATATCCAGCCAAGAATTAACATGTTATTAATGTATGAAAGCTCGAAGAAAATATTAAAAATCCACAAAAAAAAAGCCTTTTTGCTTTTAAATGGACTCTGACACTCTGGTGTGTTTTACACTTTGACACTTGGTTTAGGTATCACTATAAGATTCCACCTCTGTGTCGTCTTCCATTATTCATGTCTTGTTCTATAAGTAGGAACACAAGACTGCAATTACATTGATGTAGTGTAAGAAGTGGGAATCTTGTACATTTCACACTGGCCATGGAGACGGCTGAAGGTTCCCCGTCTCTAGGTGCCCCATGTGAGCCACATAGGTGTCTTCTATGGTACGTATGCCCTCACCGGCAGAATAGATATGAACATTTTTTATGAAACTGGTTAAAAATGGTCTGTCTCAAAACTGACTTTTATGCCACAACAGTTATATTCCTAATGTTCTCAGCCTGTAATTCGCTGTTACTCACAATTTAAATAATTGTGGGCAGATTCATTCTATAATATATAGGAATGAATAGGGGTGTTCTGATACACTGCTCCAAATCCCCTACTCAGATGTAGTCATAATAAAATTCTGGCTGCTTGCAGCCACCACTAGGTGGTGCTCACTACATACCCATTTATACAGCTGCCATTGAGTTCACTGCAGTGAGCTCCCTCTAGTGGTGACTACAAGTAGCCAGAATTTTATCATTTATGTCTATGACTGCACAGGAGCTCTGTATCAGTTTAACCCCTTCATAAATACTGTTTATGAAGAAATTCTAGACTGGTAACAAAATGACACTCCTCAATGATGGCAGGAAATCCAGATGTAAATTATTACTGCACCAATTTTAAGCTGTGTGCAATTTTTTTTTTTCCGAAAGGAAGTCGCAGAAATCTCATGGAATTGCAAGTTACCCAAATGACCGAAACGTAGGGATATATTGTATTTAACGTATGTGTGTGTCCCTGTCCCCATCCCCCCGCTTCTAGCGACCGGGATGTTTTAGTACAAGTACCCCCAGAGTAGAATTGTTCCGCCATCATCTCCAATATCTTCCTATATAGCAGAGCCCTTTACTGCCCATGAAGCCGCCAACTGTGACATCACAGGATCTGGAGTACCGCAGCATCGTAGGGGCATGCTCATGAATGTGATCGGTCTCTCGCCCCCGAGGTGTTTCCACTGTCATTTATATTGCTGTGAATAGATGTGGTTTTTGAAGACTTCAGCCCCCCCCCGCATTGTCCTCCTCAGCCGTCTCCCTTTACGTCTCTGCGGAGGCTGTAAAACTAGGATTAAATAATGGCACAGCGATGCGAAATGGTCAAACAACAGAACTCACCTGGAAATTCAGAGAGCACATAAAAATGGGGCCCCCGTTACACCCCAGGACCGTGATGCCAGCATGTCTCCAATCACCGGGACATCCCTGAGGGAGAGCGCTGCAGTCCGTAGCCCACCGACGGTCCCTCAGGTGAGGTGACCTGTACATACGCGGGAGAAGAAAAACATTTTTAAAAATCTGGGCGGTCTACAATATAAAAGCTCGGTGGGGTAAGTAGGAGGGGCTTACTTGGTGGTAGCACCGGCACCTGCGACATCCAACCCTTCCAGGTGCGCAAAAAACACGAACACAGGACTGCGAAGACTCCGGGCTCATCCAGACGGCGCATTCCCATTGTGCATTATGTGCAGATTTTTCACATGCAGAATAAAGCCCGCTGATATCAGTCGGGGTGCGCAAATTTTTCACACGTATTTTGAACGGGGCAAAAACACAGGCGCACACGCTAATACGGAGCGTGTTATACCGCAATAGTCTGAAAAATAAAGCGGTAAGATAGGCCCTACGGGGCATTTATGTGCGAGGAACTCGAGAGTGAAAACGGAACCATTAATATCAAGGGTTTTGTGTCGTCCCTTTAAGCGGCCATGATTTTCATGGGCGCCTAACGAGTCTAAGACACGCCCCTCTGTCTAAGCCCTGGTCTAAAAACAATCTCTTATTTTTGTGCGTATTTATGCTCCGTAAGTGAAATCTCTCGCGCCCTCCGACTTAAACAAACGGGCGCGATTTAGTCCTATTTTGCAACAGTGAAAATCACGGCTACAAAACGGGACGTAACGAAGCCATGGATCGCGCGTTTATACTGCGTGCGAGAAAAGCCTCGCCTTATCCTTCTCGCAGGTAGGTTTTCTATAGGGCAGCACCGATCTGCCGGATTTTTCTTCAGACTGGCGTGAACTAGTGCAGAATTTAAATAGTCAAAAAAGAAAAAAAAACATTCGTGCGCCAATACGCTCCGTAGCAGCGAACATATTACCGCGTGCGCCCGTCTGCTTAAGCCCTTCTTGTGTATTTTTTTACATGTGTGAGAAAAACCCAAATATGAATCAAATATAGAACAAATACGCAATAAAGAGGCGGTAAATACGCAGCGTATTGATGCAACTGAATATGCGCGTGTCGGTGTGAATAAGCCTTTGGGGGGGGAGGGGGACAGCCGCATGGTTTACTACAAGGACCACCAACAAGGAGGCAGCACAGTAATGTCTCCCTGCTCAAGCCGCCAAATACTGAAAGTGCACCCCCCCCCCTCCAAAAATGAAGCCGCCATCCCCCGCAGCCCAGCATCATCCGTCCATCTTGTGGGGGGCAGTAGGGAATGGCGGGTCCATCTATGAGGGGGGGCGCACTTATACAATATGCAGGTTGCCTCTAAAGTATGATATCTCTGATATAGAATGAAATGGTTCAGCAGACGGTGATTCAACTTTGCATACAAGCTGCGAGGAAAGGGGGAAACCTGTTGAACCGTGTCACCAACATGACGGCCATCTTGAATGCCGCCATCTTGGATTCTACTGTAATTTTCTTTGCGGGAAGGTCGGTATGTGATATATCAGGCCGATGGACAATTCCACCAGAAAACAATGGCGCCGTTCATTTTATCATAACCTCATCTGTTCTCATGTTAGCACAGCGATTTCCTTACAGGCAGCGTGAATGATGGTCATGTGATCGAAGCACCCGGGCCATCATAGAGGATTGTCACTGATAAACCAAGTCTGGACCCCCAACGAACGTTACCGATGAAGCATCGGCGCCCGCTGCTCTGACCTCAATCATCAGTAAGCGATTCTGTTCAGAAATGAAGAGAAATCATTGCGTTACTATGAGAACGATGGAAGTTCTGGTGAGATGAAGCACACGGATGGTTCTAATTAGAGATGAGCGAGCACCAAAATGCTCGGGTGCTCGTTACTCGGGACGAACTTTTCGCGATGCTCGAGGGTTCGTTTCGAGTAACGAACCCCATTGAAGTCAATGGGCGACCCGAGCATTTTTGTATTTCGCCGATGCTCGCTAAGGTTTCCATGTGTGAAAATCTGGGCAATTCAAGAAAGTGATGGGAACGACACAGCAACGGATAGGGCAGGCGAGGGGCTACATGTTGGGCTGCATCTCAAGTTCACAGGTCCCACTATTAAGCCACAATACCGGCAAGAGTGGGCCCCCCCCCCCCTCCCAAAAACTTTTACTTCTGAAAAGCCCTAATTAGCAATGCATACCTTAGCTAAGCACCACACTACCTCCAACAAAGCACAATCACTGCCTGCATGACACTCCGCTGCCACTTCTCCTGGGTTACATGCTGCCCAACCGCCCCCCTCCCCCCCACAGCGCACACCAAAGTGTCCCTGCGCAGCCTTCAGCTGCCCTCATGCCACAGCACCCTCATGTCTATTTAGAAGTGCGTCTGCCATGAGGAGGAACCGCAGGCACACACTGCAGAGGTTGGCATGGCTAGGCAGCGACCCTCTTTAAAAGGGGCGGGGCGATAGCCCACAATGCTGTACAGAAGCAATGAGAAATATAATCCTGTGCCACCGCCATCAGGAGCTGCACACGTGGGCATAGCAATGGGGAACCTATGTGCCACACACTATTCATTCTGTCAAGGTGTCTCTGCATGCCCCAGTCAGACCGGGCTTTTTAATTCATAGACACAGGCAGGTACAACTCCCTATTGTGAAGTCCCTGTCGACCGACAGCATGGGTGGCTCCCTGGAACCCACCGGCGGTACACAAAAATATCCCATTGCATTGCCCAACACAGCTGAGGTAGTAATGTCGTGCGTAATGCAGGTGGGCTTCGGCCCACACTGCATGCCCCAGTCTGACTGGGGTTCTTTACAAGTGGAAACAGATGCATTTATAATTCCCTGTGGACCCACAGCATGGGTGGGTGCCAGGAAGCCACCGGCGGTACATAGAAATATCCCATTGCATTGCCCAACACAGCTGAGGTAGTAATGTCGTGCTTAATGCAGGTGGGCTCCGGCCAACACTGCATGCCCCAGTCAGACTGGTAATATGTACCTTAACAGTAACCGCGTTGGTGGTAATGTGGTGGTGACTGCGGACCTAGTAGCGCGGTTTTATTTTGTTGGTTTTCGGAATGTGGCCAGGATTAAGTGGGCCGTGGCGGGGGATGTTTTGGAGGCACTACGTGTCCTCTCCACGTGTCCGTGGTTATATGCACCTTAACAGTAACAGCGTTGGTGGGAAATGGCCTCGCCGCCATCATGTCTTTGGGAAGCCTCTGTTTCCACACCCCAGAGACATACCATTAGCAGCGGTATAGGCAGAGCCCAGAATTAGTAACATTTCAGCCGTAGCATTAGGACAGGCCCCACTAACATATCACTAGCAGCATTATAGGGGAGCACAGTCTTAGTTCCATTTCAGTAATAGTAGCAGCCTACACAGGCCCCAGTAACAATTCCAAAGCAGCAGTATAGTGGGAGCGCAGTCTTCGTTCCATTTCAGTAATAGTAGCAGCCTACACAGGCCCCAGGAACAATTCCGAAGCAGCAGTATAGGAGGAGCACAGTCTTAGTTCCATTTAAGTCATTGTAGCAGCCTACACAGGCCCCAGGAACAATTCCGAAGCAGCAGTATAGTGGGAGCGCAGTCTTAGTTCCATTTCAGTAGCTGCAGTATAGCCAAGGCCCAAGTTACATTTATGTAGCTAAAGTGTAGGCCAACCCCACACACCTTTCTGTACCATGAGTGCAGGCGAAGAACATACAAATTGCTATGATTACACTGTAGGTGAGGGCCCAAAAACATTGGTGTACCAACAGTACTAATGTACCTCAGTAAAAATTGGCCATGCCCAACCAAGAGGGCAGGTGAAACCCATTAATCGCTTTGGTTAATGTGGCTTAAGTGGTAACTAGGCCTGGAGGCAGCCCAGTTTAACGAAAAATTGGTTCAAGTTAAAGTTTCAACGCTTTTAAGAGCATTGAAACATATAAAAATTGTTTAGAAAAATTATATGAGTGAGCCTTGTGGCCCTAAGAAAAATTGCCCGTTCAGCGTGATTACGTGAGGTTTCAGGAGGAGGAGCAGGAGGAGGAGGAGGAATATTATACACAGATTGATGAAGCAGAAATGTCCCCGTTTTGGATGGTGATAGAGAACGATGCTTCCATCCGCGGGTGCAGCCTACGTATTGCTTACGTATCGCTGCTGTCCGCTGGTGGAGAAGAGAAGTCTGGGGAAATCCAGGCTTTGTTCATCTTGATGAGTGTAAGCCTGTCGGCACTGTCGGTTGACAGGCGGGTACGCTTATCTGTGATGATTCCCCCAGCCGCACTAAACACCCTCTCCGACAAGACGCTAGCCGCAGGACAAGCAAGCACCTCCAGGGCATACAGCGCTAGTTCAGGCCACGTGTCCAGCTTCGACACCCAGTAGTTGTAGGGGGCAGAGGCGTCACGGAGGACGGTCGTGCGATCGGCTACGTACTCCCTCACCATCCTTTTACAGTGCTCCCGCCGACTCAGCCTTGACTGGGGAGCGGTGACACAGTCTTGCTGGGGAGCCATAAAGCTGTCCAGGCCCTTAAAGACTGTTGCACTGCCTGGGCTGTACATGCTGCTCGATCTACGCACCTCCCCTGCTACCTGGCCCTCGGAACTGCGCCTTCTGCCACTACCGCTGTCGGATGGGAATTTTACCATCAGCTTGTCCGCCAGGGTCCGGTGGTATAGCAACACTCTCGAACCCCTTTCCTCTTCGGGAATGAGAGTGGGAAGGTTCTCCTTATAGCGTGGGTCGAGCAGTGTGTACACCCAGTTATCCGTAGTGGCCAGAATGCGTGTAATGCGAGGGTCACGGGAAAGGCATCCTAACATGAAGTCAGCCATGTGTGCCAGGGTACCTGTACGCAACACATGGCTGTCCGCACTAGGAAGATCACTTTCAGGATCCTCCTCCTCCTCCTCCTCCTCAGGCCATACACGCTGAAATGATGACAGGCAAGCAGCATGGGTACCGTCAGCAGTGGGCCAAGCTGTCTCTTCCCCCTCCTCCTCATCCTCCTCATGCTCCTCCTCCTCCTCCTGAACGCGCTGAGATATAGACAGGAGGGTGCTCTGACTATCCAGCGACATACTGTCTTCCCCCGGCTCTGTTTCCGAGCGCAAAGCGGCTGCCTTTATGGTTTGCTGGGAACTTCTCAAGATGCATAGCAGAGGAATGGTGACGCTAATGATTGCAGCATCGCCGCTCACCACCTGGGTAGACTGCTCAAAGTTTCGAAGGACCTGGCAGATGTCTGCCAACCAGGCCCACTCTTCTGAAAAGAATTGAGGAGGCTGACTCCCACTGTGCCGCCCATGTTGGAGTTGGTATTCCACTATAGCTCTACGCTGTTCATAGAGCCTGGCCAACATGTGGAGCGTAGAGTTCCACCGTGTGGGCACGTCGCACAGCAGTCGGTGCACTGGCAGATTAAACCGATGTTGCAGGGTGCGCAGGGTGGCAGCGTCCGTGTGGGACTTGCGGAAATGTGCGCAGAGCCAGCGCACCTTTAGGCCTCATGTCCACGGGGAAAATATGATTTAAGATCCGCAGCGGATCTCCCGCACGCGGATCCGCATCCCATAGGGATGCATTGACCACCCGCGGGTAGATAAATACCCGCGGATGGTCAATAAAAGTGATTTTAAAAAAAATGGAGCATGAAAAAATCTGGACCATGCTCCATTTTCGTGCGGGTCTCCCGCGGGGTCGGCTCCCGCGGGCTTCTATTGAAGCCTATGGAAGCCGTCCGGATCCGCGGGAGACCTAAAATAGGAATTTAAAAGAATTTACCCATCCGGAGCGGACCGGGAAGGTCTTCTCTTCCTCACGGCCGGATCTTTCTTGCTTCGGCTCGGCGGATGTGCCCGGCGCATGCGCGCGGCACGTCGGCGACGTGCCGCCGGCGTGACGAATTCATCCGCCGGCCGAAGAAAGAAGATCCGGCCGCGACGCAGAGAAGAAACAGAGCGGATGGGAGGTGAGTTTATTCTCATTTATTCTTATTTTCAGCGCTCATGTCCGCGGGGCAGGAGGGACCCGCTACGGATTCTACATGTAGAATCCGTAGCGGGCCTGATTTTCCCCGTGGACATGAGGCCTTACGAGCAGGTCTGACAAGCGTGGGTAGCTTTTCAGAAAGCGCTGAACCACCAAATTAAAGACGTGGGCCAGGCATGGCACGTGCGTGAGGCTGCCGAGCTGCAGAGCCACCACCAGGTTACGGCCGTTGTCACACACGACCATGCCCGGTTGGAGGCTCAGCGGCGCAAGCCAGCGGTCGGTCTGCTCTGTCAGACCCTGCAGCAGTTCGTGGGCCGTGTGCCTCCTATCTCCTAAGCTGAGTAGTTTCAGCACGGCCTACTGACGCTTGCCCACCGCTGTGCTGCCACGCCGCGCGACACCGACTGCTGGCGACGTCCTGCTGCTGCTGACACATCTAGATTGCGAGACAGAGGTTGAGGAGGAGGAAGAGGAGGAGGGTGCTTTAGTGGAAGAAGCATACACCGCCGAACATACCACCACCGAGCTGGGGCCCGCAATTCTGGGGGTGGGTAGCACGTGAGCGGTCCCAGGCTCTGACTCTGTCCCAGCCTCCACTAAATTCACCCAATGTGCCGTCAGGGAGATGTAGTGGCCCTGCCCGCCTGTGCTTGTCCACGTGTCCGTTGTTAAGTGGACCTTGGCAGTAACCGCTTTGGTGAGGGCGCGTACAATGTTGCGGGAGACGTGGTCGTGCAGGGCTGGGACGGCACATCGGGAAAAGTAGTGGCGACTGGGAACTGAGTAGCGCGGGGCCGCCGCCGCCATCATAGCTTTGAAAGCCTCTGTTTCCACAACCCTATACGGCAGCATCTCAAGGCTGATAAATTTGGCTATGTGGACGGTTAACGATTGAGCGTGCGGGTGCGTGGCGGCGTACTTGCGCTTGCGCTCCAACACTTGCGCTAGCGATGGCTGGACTGTGCGGTGCGAGACATTGGTGGATGGGGCCGAGGACAGCGGAGGTGAGGGTGTGGGTGCAGGCCATGAGACGGTAGTGCCTGTGTCCTGAGAGGGGGGTTGGATCTCAGTGGCAGGTTGGGGCACAGGGGAAGAGGCAGCGGTGCAAACCGGAGGCGGTGAACGGCCTTCGTCCCACCTTGTGGGGTGCTTGGCCATCATATGTCTGCGCATGCTGATGGTGGTGAGGCTGGTGGTGGTGGCTCCCTGGCTGATCTTGGCGCGACAAAGGTTGCAACCACTGTTTGTCGGTCGTCTGCTCTCTCAGTGAAAAACTGCCAGACCTTTGAGCACCTCGGCCTCTGCAGGGTGGCATGGCACGAGGGTGCGCTTTGGGAAACAGTTGGTGGATTATTCGGTTTGGCCCTGCCTCTACCCCTGGCCACCGCACTGCCTCTTGCAACCTGCCCTGCTGCTGCCCGTGCTTCCCCCTCTGAAGACCTGTCCTGTGTAGGCGTTGCAAACCAGGTGGGGTCAGTCACCTCATCGTCCTGCTGCTCTTCCTCCGAATCCTCTGTGCGCTCCTCCCTCGCACTTACTGCCCTTACTACTACCTCACTGCAAGACAACTGTGTCTCATCGTCATCGTCCTCCTCACCCACAGAAAGTTCTTGAGACAGTTGGCGGAAGTCCCCAGCCTCATCCCCCGGACCCCGGGAACTTTCCAATGGTTGTGCATCAGTGACTATAAACTCCTCTGGTGGGAGAGGAACCACTGCTGCCCAATCTGAGCAGGGGCCCGAGAACAGTTCCTGGGAGTCTTCCCGCTCCTGAGCATGTGTCATTGTAGTGGAGTGAGGAGGCTGGGAGGAAGGAGGAGCAGCAGACAGAGGATTCGGATTTGCAGCAGTGGACGGCGCAGAACTGTGGCTGGACGATAGGTTGCTCGAAGCACTTTCTGCCATCCACGACAGGACCTGCTCACACTGCTCATTTTCTAATAAAGGTCTCCCGCGTGGACCCATTAATTGGGCGATGAATGTGGGGACGCCAGAAACGTGCCTCTCTCCTAATCGCGCAGCAGTCGGCTGCGACACACCTGGATCAGGAGCTCGGCCTGTGCCCACACCCTCACTTGGCCCTCCGCGTCCTCGGCCACGTCCTCTAGGCCTACCCCTACCCCTCAGCATGCTGTATTACCAGTGATTTGATTTCACAGGCAGGAAAGAAATTGGCGCAAGCCTGCAGGCCAAATATAATTTTTTAACTTTTTTTAAAAAGGAAAGGCCCCACTGCCTCTAGTGAATGAATAATAAGTTTAATAACTGTGTTGCGGCCCTGCAAAAGTGTCACAGAACTTTACTGTTGCAGAGTTATTAACTGTGGCAGAGCAGGTATTTCCCAGGCAGGAAAGAAATTGGCGCAAGGCTGCACTCAACCGTAGCTGGTTGCGTCTGATTTTTTTACGTTCTCCACGCAGCACACACGTACCCAGAGCCCTTAGGACTGACAGAGGAAGGGCAAATATACTTTTTTCCCTTTTGTTTAAAAGGATAGGCCCACTGCGTATATTCAATGACTAATAACTGTGTTGTGGCCCTGCCTACACAATTCTGTGCCTGTAGTATCAATGCAGGGTGCAATGCTCTGCACCGCCGATTTTGAGAAAAAAAAAAAAAGCAACACAGCTAACAGCAGCCTGCACAGTACTCCACACAGTTAAATGTGGCCCTAGAAAGGACCGTTGAGGTTCTTGAAGGCTACACTCACTCCTAACACTCTCCCTGCCTAAGCACCACTTCTGTCCCTAATGCCGGGTGCAATGCTCTGCACTGCCGATTTTGAGGAAAAAAAATAATTTCTCCACTGCTAACAGCAGCCTGCACACACGTAGATGTGGCCCTAAGAAGGACCGTTGGGGTTCTTGAAGCCTACACTCACTACAAATACTCTCCCTACAGCAGCTCCAGCACGATAGCACTTTCCCTCAGCTAACTCACAAGGCATCTGAGGCGAGCCGCGGGAGGGGCCGACTTTTATACTCGGGTGACATCTGATCGCCCCAGCCACTCACAGCAGGGGGGTGGTATAGGGCTTGAACGTCACAGGGGGAAGTTGTAATGCCTTCCCTGTCTTTCAATTGGCCAGAAAAGCGCGCTAACGTCTCAGAGAGGAAACTGAAAGTAACCGGAACACCGCGTGGTACTCGTTACGAGTAACGAGCATCCCGAACACCGTAATATTCGCACGAATATCAAGCTCGGACGAGTACGTTCGCTCATCTCTAGTTCTAATGAAATTCTCTGCCAGTTTGATATATCACACATCTACTTTCCAAGGAACCAAGATGGCGGCATTCAAAATGGCCGTCATGTTGATGACATAGTCCAACTGTTTCCCCTTCCGCCGCAGCTCGTCCACCATCTGCTGAGCCGTTTTCTTTCTATATGTTTGTTCCCACACTTCTGGGACACCCGGTACAATAAGGAGTGTTCTGCACTTTCATAGTTTTGGGGTTTGAGGAAGGAGATATTATTGTGACCTCTGAAGCGTGTTGCGTCGTTGTTGGTGGTTCTTGCGTCTGTTCCCACCACGCGCTTTGGAGTTCTTCTGAAGTTTGTGGACATCTGGGTCTTTTATGGACCTGGAAGGGGGTAGTTGTCTCAGGTGCCCTTACCCTCCTCTGCAGTCCCTTCATGCCAACCCCAGGCTTTACACTGTAGACCACCCTGAGGGCTGCTTTTTGTGTTTTCCTTCTACCACGCTATACTGGTCAGCAAACGCCACGGATGGCAGCCGCATTTTACTAGTTAGAGAATCAGAATCTAACAAGATGCCATGACAAGAAACCACCACCAGAGGGCAGTCAGTGCTACCAGATCAATGTGATTGTTCGCAGCAAGAGAAATCAAGTAATCTTGTGGGCATGAGACCTTTAACCCTTTGCAATCCAATTTTGGATTCTGGGTTTCCTAGGGGGCTTTCTCTTTCTGTCATAATACAATGGCACCATCTGCTGGCTAGAGCCAGTACTGCGGTATGGGACATGCTGGAGAGGCCTCCGACAACAGAGCGGCCAGTAATCTACAGAAAGAATACCCTGTTGGATGTCTTCCGACATCGGAGCTGTACAGCCTTCAATTAGAATGCCTTAAGACGTCAGACAGTGGATTGGAAAGGGTTAAATGGCCAACAAAAATGCATGATGGATAATGCAATAGATCTATATATATATATATATATATATATATACACACACACACACACACACACACACATACATATGACAAGACACAGCCACTAGGGGGAGCTCACTGCATAGCGTTTTACAGAGTATAAATCCAGACACAGCTCCCCCTAGTGGTGGTGATAAGCAGCTAGAGTTTGGCCCTGCTGGTGTAACCTGGGTATCCCCTGTATATAATTTGTTGTGTCGGTTTGCGTTGCGCTCTGCTGGTGGTTTGGCGTCTCTCTGACACTGATGGGGTGGTTCTGGTTGGTACCGTTGGAGCACCTGAGGGCCATCAGGGAGGGGTTATTTCCTCCGCAGCCCTGGTTCTGTGTTAGTCCATTGTTATTGCAGTCTCAGGGAGTGTAGGAGACCATCTGTGTTCAGTGGCTCATCCAGAGTTTGGATTCTGTGCCCCTTCCAGCAACCTTAACAGATGAGTTCTGTGTTTAGTTTGTAGTGGAGCGTCTACACTGGTTTTGGGGTTTATCTATCTTAGGGATGCTGAGAGCCTCAAGGCCCATTTAGGGACAATGATTATTGCTCAAAATTCGCTCAGTATTCAATAACCATCTTTTGGGCGATAGTCGTTGCGTGTAAGTGTGCCCATCTTTCACTTTTCTGCCGAATGATTAATTTCAGTTCTGCATGAAATCCATCATTCCGCAGAAGAGCTGATAAGACGGACCACACGCTGTGTTCTGTCCGGGGACCGCTGATAACAGCTGATTACATTGTCTTAGCTCTCAGCCCCATGGCAGATCAATAGAAATGTAATCAGAGGACAGCGGGTGGTCTGTTCCCTGAATACAGCTCCCAGCGGTTCACAGGCTACTAATTGGTACCAAGAGGCAGAAGAACCAATTAGTAGTTTATGCAAAATGATCGCTCAAAAGTAAGAATGCTGGTATAACCTGGGTATCTCCTGTATATAATTATATATGCACAGCTGGTATAAGTTATACATCCTGTATATAGTGATATGGAGCATGCTGGTATAACCTGGGTATCTCCTGTATATCATTATATATGTACAGCTGGTATAAGTTATACATCCTGTATATAGTGATATGGAGCATGCTGGTATAACCTGGGTATCATCTGTATATAATTATATATGTACAGCTGGTATAAGTTATACATCCTGTATATAGTGATATGGAGCATGCTGGTATAACCTGGGTATCTCCTGTATATCATTATATATGTACAGCTGGTATAAGTTATACATCCTGTATATAGTGATATGGAGCATGCTGGTATAACCTGGGTATCTCCTGTATATCATTATATATGTACAGCTGGTATAAGTTATACATCCTGTATATAGTGATATGGAGCATGCTGGTATAACCTGGGTATCTCCTGTATATAATTATATATGTACAGCTGGTATAAGTTATACATCTCCTGTATATAGTGATATGGAGCATGCTGGTATAACCAGGGTATCTCCTGTATATAATTATATGTACAGCTGGTATAGGTTATACATCTCCTGTATATAGTGATATGGAGCATGCTGGTATAACCAGGGTATGTCCTGTATATAATTATATATGTGCAGCTGGTATAAGTTATACATCTCCTGTATATAGTGATATGGAGCATGCTGGTATAACCTGGGTATCTCCTGTACATAATTATATATGTACAGTAGGTATAAGTTATACATCTCCTGTATATAGTGATATGGAGCATGATGGTATAACCTGGGTATCTCCTGTATATAATTATATATGTACAGCTGGTATAAGTTATACATCTCCTGTATATAGTGATATGGAGCATGCTGGTATAACCTGGGTATCTCCTGTATATAATTATATATGTACAGCTTGTATAAGTTATACATCCCCTGTATATAGTGATATAGAGCATGCTGGTATAACCTGGGTACCTCCTTTATATAATTATATATGTATAGCTGGTATAAGTTATACATCTCCTGTATATAGTGATATGGAGCATGCTGTATAACCTGGGGATCTCCTGTATATAATTATATATGTACAGCTGGTATAAGTTATGCATCTCCTGTATATAGTGATATGGAGCATGCTGTATAACCTGGGGATCTTCTGTATATAATTATATATGTACAGCCTGTATAAGTTATACCTCTCCTGTATATAGTGATATGGAGCATGCTGGTAAAACCTGGGTATCTCCTGTATATAATAATATATCTACAGCTGGTATAAGTTATACATCTGCCTGTATATAGTGATATGGAGCATGCTGGTATAACCTGGGTATCTCATGTGTATAATTATATATGTACAGCTGGTATAAGTTATACATCTCCTGTATATAGTGATATGGAGCATGCTGTTATAACCTGGGTATCTCCTGTATATAATTATATATGTACAGCTGGTATAAGTTATGCATCTCCTGTATATAGTGATATGGAGCATGCTGGTATAACCTGGGGATCTCCTGTGTATAATTATATATGTACAGCTGGTATAAGTTATACATCTCCTGTATATAGTGATATGGAGCATGCTGGTATAACCTAGGTATCTCATGTGTATAATTATATATGTACAGCTGGTATAAGTTATACATCTCCTGTATATAGTGATATGTTGCATGCTGGTATAACCTGGGTATCTCCTGTATATAATTATATATGTACAGCTGGTCTAAGTTATACATCCTGTATATAGTGATATGGAGCATGCTGATATAACCTGGGGATCTCCTGTACATAATTATATATGTACAGTTGGTATAAGTTATACATCTTCTGTATATAGTGATATGGAGCATGCTGATATAACCTGGGTATCTCCTGTATATAATTATATATGTACAGCTGGTATAAGTTATACGTCTCCTGTATATAGTGATATGGAGCATGCTGGTATAACCTGGGTACCTCCTGTATATAATTATATATGTACAGCTGGTATAAGTTATACATCTCCTGTATATAGTGATATGGAGCATGCTGGTATAACCTGGGGATCTCCTGTATATAATTATATATGTACAGCTAGTATAAGTTATACATCTCCCTGTATATAGTGATATGGAGCATCCTGGTATAACCTGCGTATCTACTGTATATAATTATATATGTACAGTAGGTATAAGTTACACTTCTCCTGTATATAGTGATATGGAGCATGCTGGTATAACCTGGGTATCCCCTGTATATAACTATATATGTACAGCTGGTATAAGTTATACATCTCCTGTATATAGTGATATGGAGCATGCTGGTATAACCTGGGTATCTCCTCTATATAATTATATATGTACAGCTAGTATAAGTTACACATCCTGTATATAGTGATATGGAGCATGTGGTATAACCTGGGGATCTCCTCTATATAATTATATTTGTACAGCTGGTATAAGTTATACATCCTGTATATAGTGATATAGAGCATGCTGGTATAACCTGGGTATCTCCTCTATATAATTATATACACTACCGTTCAAAAGTTTGGGGTCACATTGAAATGTCCTTATTTTTGAAGGAAAAGCACTGTACTTTTCAATGAAGATAACGTTAAACTAGTCCTAACTTTAAACAAATGCACTCTATACATTGCTAATGTGGTAAATGAGTATTCTAGCTGCAAATGTCTGGTTTTTTGTGCAATATCTACAAAGGTGAATAGAGGCCCATTTCCAGCAACTATCACTCCAGTGTTCTAATGGTACAATGTGTTTGCTCATTGGCTCAGAAGGCTAATTGATGATTAGAAAACCCTTGTGCAATCATGTTCACACATCTGAAAACAGTCTAGCTCGTTACAGAAGCTACAAAACTGACCTTCCTGTGAGCAGATTGAGTTTCTGGAGCATCACATTTGTGGGGTCAATTAAACGCTCAAAATGGCCAGAAAAAGAGAACTTTCATCTGAAACTCGACAGTCTATTCTTGTTCTTAGAAATGAAGGCTATTCCATGCGAGAAATTGCTAAGAAATTGAAGATTTCCTACAACGGTGTGTACTACTCCCTTCAGAGGACAGCACAAACAGGCTCTAACCCGAGTAGAAAAAGAAGTGGGAGGCCGCGTTGCACAACTAAGCAAGAAGATAAGCACATTAGAGTCTCTAGTTTGAGAAACAGACGCCTCACAGGTACCCAACTGGCATCTTCATTAAATAGTACCCGCAAAACACCAGTGTCAACATCTACAGTGAAGAGGCGGCTGCGGGATTTTGGGCTTCATGGCAGAGTGGCAAAGAAAAAGCCATATCTGAGACTGGCCAATAAAAGAAAAAGATTAAGATGGGCCAAAGAACACAGACATTGGACAGAGGAAGACTGGAAAAAAGTGTTGTGGACGGATGAATCCAAGTTTGAGGTGTTTGGATCACAAAGAAGAACGTTTGTGAGACGCAGAACAAATGAAAAGATGCTAGAAGAATGCCTGACGCCATCTGTTAAGCATGGTGGAGGTAATGTGATGGTCTGGGGTTGCTTTGGTGCTGGTAAGGTGGGAGATTTGTACAGGGTAAAAGGGATTCTGAATAAGGAAGGCTATCACTCCATTTTGCACCGCCATGCCATACCCAGTGGACAGCGCTTGATTGGAACCAATTTCATCCTACAACAGGACAATGACCCTAAACACACCTCCAAATTGGGCAAGAACTATTTACAGCAGAAGCAGGCAGCTGGTATTCTATGGGTAATGGAGTGGCCAGCGCAGTCACCAGATCTGAACCCCATTGAGCTGTTGTGGGAGCAGCTTGACCGTATGGTACGCCAGAAGTGCCCATCCAACCAATCCAACTTGTGGGAGATGCTTCTAGAAGCGTGGGGTGCAATTTCACAAGCTTACCTCAACCAATTAACAGCTAGAATGTCAAAGGTGTGCAATGCTGGAATTGCTGCAAAAGGAGGATTCTTTGACGAAAGCAAAGTTTGATGTAAAAACAATGTTATTTCAGATACAAATCATTATTTCTAACCTTGTCAATGTCTTGGCTCTATTGTCTATTCATTTCACAACGCATGGTGGTGAATAAGTGGGACTTTTCATGGAAAACACAAAATTGTTTGGGTGACCCCAAACTTTTGAACGGTAGTGTATGTACAGCTAGTATAAGTTACACATCCTGTATATAGTGATATGGAGCATGTTGGTATAACCTGGGGATCTCCTGTATATAATTATATATGTACAGCTGGTATAAGTTATACCTCTCCTGTATATAGTGATATGAAGCATGCTGGTATAACCTGGGTATCTCCTGTATATAATTATATATGTACAGCTGGTATAAGTTACACATCCTGTACATAGTGATATGGAGCATGCTGGTATAACCTGGGGATCTCCTGTATATAATTATATATGTACAGCTGGTATAAGTTACACATCCTGTACATAGTGATATGGAGCATGCTGGTATAACCTGGGGATCTCCTGTATATAATTATATATGTACAGCTAGTATAAGTTACACATCCTGTATATAGTGATATGGAGCATGCTGGTATAACCTGGGGATCTCCTGTATATAATTATATATGTACTGCTGGTATAAGTTATACCTCTCCTGTATATAGTGATATGGAGCATGCTGGTATAACCTGGGGATCTCATGTATATAATTATATATGTACAGCTGGTATAAGTTATACCTCTCCTGTATATAGTGATATGGAGCATGCTGGTATAACCTGGGGATCTCCTGTATCTATCACTCTGTCTGTTACCTTTTCACGGCTAAACTGCCGACGCGCTTCTGATGGTTTGTCGGGGTTGGCTGTATACTGAGGAAGGACATGGGCTGCGTTTTATCCTGAAAATGTATATAGTTCTCTGGGGAGCGACACGACGGATCTGGTGATGCGCCGCTGTATGTCTTGCAGGAGAGGTGCAGTTTTTATGGGCTCCCGCTTGAGGTTTGTGTGACTTTAGGATTGCTTTTTATTGTGTTTTTTTTGGGTGGCAAACAAAAGAAAAATGTCCCCGAGGCGGTTTTATTAATAACGAGTACAAGATAATGGCGGTATAAACACGAAACGCGTCGCCTTCAGCCCGGAATGTTGTACTTCTTATAAATAAAACCGCCCTTTTGGACATCGTCTGTTTCTTCCGAGCGGCTGGACGTCGGCTTGGGGCGGGTTGTTGTTCCGCTCCGTCTCCTTGCGCAGTCAGTGGAGTTTCGCCCGTTCTGTATTCCTCTTACGAGCGCAGAAGGCTTTTGGCACACGTTGTTCTTTTAAGGCCGGACGATTCGCACGGTCCGCATCGAGCGGTAACCACCTTATCACTAAAGTCAAGTCTGTTGGATTGATCTAGACCTCTAGGCCCCGGTATCCCTGAGAAGCCATGAGGTCAGTGATCCACAGATGGCAGTGCCCGGGCGTGTGCCCTGATCCGCCTCATCTTGTCATCTGCTTTGTAGAATCTTGTGACCTTTATCTTTATTTGTTGATTTGTCAAACTTTCTGCAATAAGTAAAGTGACCACTAGAGGGAGGCAGAGTACTGAGCTGTATTCACACCATACTAAATTCTCTGTTATCAGCCAAATAAACACTGCAGGACACTTGGGGGTGATGTGTGAATAATGTTGCTAAGCCCCGCCCTCGCCGCATAGCTTTCATATTACAATATCTGGTAGCATCTTGGGCGTTTTCATAAATACGATGTAAGCCCCTCCCGCAGTTTCCAGGAGCCTCTTATGGACAGTTTTAAACTTGTAACACATGAGGCTCCTAACTATTTATTGAAACCAGAGTGTAAGCCCCTCCCCTTATTGAGGCCCCGCCTCTCAGTGTGGCAGCTCCTGGTCATCCACACTGCCATCCACACTGATGGTTTAGTTTCCTGCACTTTACAGTGGGATCAGCAGGCTGTGCACTCCTTTCCAGTACAGAAGTTAATAAGGACAAGCAGAGCAGCAGTGTAAAGAATGGTGGACAGAGCTGCAACCCTATCCACTTCTAGAACAAGAAGTGGATATCCGCCCTTTCAACCATCCAAGATTCAAATAGGGCAGTCTTGGATTTTGGAGTCTGTTTCGCTGTCCCAGGGTAAATGCAGAGTGTCCCAATTCCCTCAACCCCCCATCCACCCCCCACCACCACCACCACCCGCTCCAGTAACTCCAGCAGTCCAGCAGCAGTAAAGTCCCAGCATTTCCACTCCACATACCAGTGCTGGATGCTGCCCTCCCCGACTCCTCAGGTGGTGCTCTTTGCAGAGCTCAGCATCCCGCAATAGTGTGTGACGAAGATGATGGTTTTACTGCTGCTGGATGTAATCACTGGATCAGAGGAACTAAAACTATGTGGGACCACATGGGACATTAAGGGGGTCCACAGAGGGGGCGCTATGACCAAGTAGGGCCATATAATGGGCACTAAATCTAAGTGGGGGGAGGCTACAGAGGAAGCATTTTACCTAAGTGGGGGTGACAGAGGGGGTATTATAACTAACTGGGGCCACAGAGAGGGCACTATAACTGAGGCCGGCTGCTCATGGGCATATTTGCATTGCGGTATCCAGACTGGCGTCCACACCCGGATTCCACAGCAAAAACTGTCCAATGCATGCAATGGAAAAGCGCTTTTTTTTCTGCACACGAGCGGAAATTAATTGCGATTTTCTGCTTGCGGAGGAAAAAATCTCAGCATGCTCTATTTTTGTACGGTGTCCGCATTGAAGTCAATGGAAGCCGTTTGAGTCACGGCCCCTCTGCAATTGACATTGTGGAAAAGTCACAGGACCCGCGTCATCGCCTAGCGATGGTGCAGGAAAATCTGCACTGCGCATATCAGACAGCTCGCCGGCCAGACCATCCGCAGTACAGAAGAATTCAAGAAAATCCAAGTACGCAGGGTCACCAGCTGGGCACAGGGTCGGATTCTGCTACAGGCTCTCGCATATGGAATCCCACCCAGTCGTGTGCAGCGGCCTTAGTGGGGCACAGAGGAGTTACTATGGTTAAGTAAGGGCATCACAAAAGGGCTATTGTAACTAAGTGGGAGCCACAAAGGGACATTATACCTAAATGGGACCACAGACGGGGCTTTATAACTAATTGGGGCCACAGGGGGCACTATGACTAAGTAGGGACACAGAGGGGGCTCTATAACTAAGTGGGGGCCACAATAAATAACTGGGGCTGTAGCAAGGGCACTATAAAAAAATAAATCTTGTTATTTGTATAGCGCCAACTTATTACGGACCGCTTTCAGGTAATTATTTTATTTATTACCACCCACCAAGCTGGGTGCTCATATAACTAAGTGAGTCTAAAGAGGGGGTACTATAACTAAGTGGGAGCTGCAGAGAGGGCACTATAACTAAGTGGGTGGCACATAGGAGACATTACAAGTGAAACCACACAGGAAGTATTATAGCCAAGTGGGGACCACAAGCGAGGCACTATAACTAATTGCAACAAGAGAGAGGGCATTATGAGCAAGTGAAGCTTGGGGAGAAGTACCTGCACTACAGGGTGTTACCAAGAAAAGCATTGGGGGTAGAGGCAGGATGGAAAGAGTGTGCAGAGATGAATCATGGCTGGAAGAAGTTTTCATGGTGGTCTGGGCCCAGACAGAGAACATAAAGCAAAAACAAAAATGGACATGACCAATCAGAAGTTACATAAGCAGTGGTCACTGGAGCTAACCGCACTGTAATCACTAGCATTGTGTAGAACTGGTATGTGGCTAACAGGCTCTATTACTGTGATGGAACACAAAGGGCGTGACTTAATGTAAAAGAGGCGGAGCCTAACAACTTAGCACACTACCTCCTGCACAGAGCCTCACCCCCTTTTCATTGTTACAAGGTTGGGGTGTATGTCAGACCACCTCAGACTCCAATTAACTGATGTACCCCACTATCTGGGGGGTGACAGATCCCTTTAATTAGACAGCATTCATGTACAGACGGGGCGGGCTTCATGGTGCAGGGATTAGACTCTGCTTCCAAACAGACAGCGCAAAACAGATCCCGAAAATAACGAGTCACAATTCACACGCCATCTGCACGACTCCCACTTGTACCGACATGTGACAGCTGCACAGAACACGACGACTCCCTCCGCAGACGCCGCCTGAATTTATAGAGATTTAATTATTGATGCAATGTCAAAATCAGATGTGAAAAAAATGACACAAGCGCGGAGCGGGTGATGGGGGCAGGTGATATGGGGCAGGTGATGCGGGGCGGGTGATGCGGGGCGGGTGATGCGGGGCGGGTGATGCGGGGCAGGTGATGAGGGGCAGGCGATGAGGGGCAGGCGATGAGGGGCAGGCGATGAGGGGCGGGTGATGAGGGGCGGGTGATGGGGGGCGGGTGATGCGGGGTGGGCAATGCGGGGCGGGCGATGCGGGGCGGGCGATGCAGGGCAGGCGATGCAGGGCAGGCGATGCAGGGCAGGCGATGCAAAGCAGGTGATGGGGGGCGGGTGATGAGGGCAGTATTGTGGACATGAGGAGTCGGTTCTGGCATGTGATGGCACTTTACGGGTTGCTGGAACACGAGAGCCGGATGACCCGCGTTGGTCGAGGATTTTAAGGGAAACAACAGACATCTCAAGGCCGCAGCTTGTGGCATGCAGAAGGTGGCACTACTGAGAGATTCTGATGGTGTGCCCCCTTCTGATCTGCACTCACCTGTTACTCCTCCTTGGTCCTCTTCCTGAGGAGATGAAAGAGTAACAAAAGTGCAGGATCAGACTACACAGGGTTTATTGTAGTCTGTTACCATGGAGACACATAGATCAGCATAGGAGCTGCAGACACAAAACAGTAAATGTTTAATTCCTTCCCTCCTCAGGACATAAGTTGTTAACCCCTCACATGCCACCATCAGTGTTTATCGCAGCATGTAAAGGGTTCACAGAGGGAGGGTGCTCCCTCTGTGATGCAGTCCTCCACTATACAATCGTGTCTGGATCTGCCAAGACCCATGATCGCTAATTATCACTACAATCATAATTTTGTGGAAAACCCTACAAAATATACAGCTTTGGTATTGATGTAATCAGAACGACTCGCAGAAAAAATGTATCATCTATGATTAACGTTTTAAAAAACGATGCAGAATTGCTGTTTTCTCTGTAATAAAGGTTCTACAATACATTATATGGACCCGGAAAATGGCACCCATAACAACCACAGCTCACAGTGTAGGGACCAGGCCGCATACCGCCATGTGGGCGAAAAATAAAAAAGTTATGGATTTTGAAAGGTTGAGATGAAAACGTGCCAAAAAAATTGTTGTGTCCCTGGGCCGAAATAGGCCACGTCACTAAGGGGTTAATAACGACTATGTGCTGAGGTGAACCCTTTAAACATTGCGATATGTAAATAGGTGCTTTGTGTGTGTTGCTTTAAGACCCGCTGATAACAGAAGCCATACTAGACTGCGCAATTCTATTCTTATCACCACGATTCAAGGACGCACTGTCCGCTGCCAACTATTGTGAATGTGTCTCAGGGTCGCTGCGGGAGCCCCGTGTCCGGGCGGCTGGTGGGTTATGCAGTCTTGGCAGATGCCAAAATTGTGCAATTCCCAATGTCCCAACGTGTCATCGCTGCTGAATTCCAGTATGGACTAGTTTCACGTTCAGTTGTTTCAGGGAAAGATGGGTGACAAACAATATGGCCGACACCAATGTTTCTATAGGTGTTGTTACAGTGACCGAGGTGCATGGCCCACAGCTGAGGAGATGGCGGGATAGGGATGTCATGGTGGCACTACCATCTCCTCCCCTGAGGGACATGTACAACCCGTTACCAAGGCCCTGGCAGGCCTCTCCAGGCAACGCTAGTGATGCAGTTACCTGTATAAACCTCTGTAGTGAAACATCTGCATTTGTCACGGGTGACGCCAGCACTCCATCCACTGCGGTGAACTCCGACGATGGTGCAATTACTAGTCCACACACACGGCTGTACTTTAATTAGACTAAATCGGGAACGGGCAGTAAAGCCTTTCTTTACTGGAACATCCAACAGAGTTAACATGCAACAGTCCTTGACATGGAGGATTGGTTCTGAGACAACTGCTAATTGCGAGGAGGTAGGGAGGCAACTTGGGGCATCTTGATGCATACAGTCCTGGTTATCTGTAGGATCACTCTCCCGGACGACACTCACCGTTTAGTTGTCTGACAAGGCACTTTCTCAATCCTTCCATGGCAGCTTCTAAACTCTATGCCAACTGGGGGTAAACTGGGCATTCTCCATTCACACCATATGGATATATTGCTCGGCTTCCCCCACATTGGATCGGCCTAGGTGGGGGGATCTCCTGCTCACGGGAGGACTTGGAAGGCTTGACTCCTCACCCACTCAGACTCCACCACTTTCTCCTTACCCATTTGCACACCTTGCAGAGACATATATCATTCATGCTCACATGACAACATAGACTACACACAAACTTACATTTTCAGACAGACCCAGACGTTAACCTCTTGTGCGCCGCAGCTCTGCAATACACACAAATCACTGACAAGACAATTGTGCATCCACATTAAAGACATGACAGACATTTAGGGACACATATATGGACATTTATGGAGGGGCCAGATATTTATATACTTCAGGCCTCTACATTGTCACCCAGCTTTCTGAACGTCTCCAGCACCAGGTCTTCCCAGTTCTGCAGGCATACAGGGAGCGAACCAGGATCCTGGGAAAGCTGAGTGGCACCAGCTGGAATGTGATGGAATGCATAGACAGTGTGAATGTGTGCCGGTCGGTATAGTGAGGAGGATCCTGCAGCTGGTTTCTGTTTTTAGAAAAGCTGAGTGCCCCCCCCCCCCCCCCTTAACCCTAAGAGGCTGTCAGGCAACCTTCCTGCACCCCTGAATGGCAGATCAACCCAATCATGCAAGAGCAGCAGAAGGGTCACTGCTCAGTTAGACAGATTTGTCATTCAGAGCCCTGGGAAAGCTGAATGGCGAGATGGGTAGCCATATGTGCCTGCCAAATATCATGTCATGAGTGGCAGTCTAGGTGATCTTGCAGACGTTACCAAAACCTTTCCAATTTGTGAACAATGAAAGAGGGACAACTCGACCGGCACGAAAAGTATCAAAATGTTATGATAGGCCACGCCCCTTTTATGTTAAGAAATGCCCTTTGTGTCTCCTCACAGCAACTGTGCTCCACAGTAACCCCATTAGAGTACTAATATATCTCTAAAGAGCAGTCTGATATCAGCTGGACGCAGTGATAGTGTTTACAGTGCAGTTACCTCCAGTAATCATTGGTGACATCTTCTTTGATTGATGTCATCCACTTTTCTTCTTTATCCGGGCCCAGACTGATAAGAAGATGTTTTCAGCCACAACTCATCTCTGCACACTCTCCTCATCCTGCTGCTAACCCCAATCAACCTCTGAGTACCCCCCATAGTACAAGTACTAGTGCCCCGTCTGTAGCCCCACAAGGTTATAATGTCGCCTTTGTGGCTCCGACTTACCAGTAGTGCCCATCAAGATCCCACTAAGTAAAAGTGCTCCCCTCTGTGCCTGCATAGTGCTCCCCTTTGTGCCTCCATAGTGCTCCCCTCTGTGCCTGCATAGTGCTCCCCTCTGTGCCTCCATAGTGCTCCCCTCTGTGCCTCCATAGTGCTCCCCTCTGTGCCTGCATAGTGCTCCCCTCTGTGCCTCCATAGTGTTCCCCTCTGTGCCTCCATAGTGTTCCCCTCTGTGCCTGCATAGTGCTCCCCTCTGGGCCTCCATAGTGTTCCCCTCTGTGCCTGCATAGTGCTCCCCTCTGTGCCTCCATAGTGCTCCCCCCTGTGCCTCCATAGTGTTCCCCTCTGTGCCTCCATAGTGCTCCCCCCGTGCCTCCACAGTGCTCCCCTCTGTGCCTCCACAGTGTTCCCCTCTGTGCCTCCATAGTACTCCCCTCTGTGCCTCCATAGTGCTCCCCCCTGTGCCTCCATAGTGCTCACCCCTGTGCCTCCATAGTGCTCCCCTCTGTGCCTCCATAGTACTCCCCTCTGTGCCTGCATAGTGCTCCCCTCTGTGCCTCCATAGTGTTCCCCTCTGTGCCTCCATAGTGCTCCCCCCCTGTGCCTCCATAGTGCTCCCCTCTGTGCCTCCATAGTGCTCCCCTCTGTGCCTCCATAGTGCTCCCCCCTGTGCCTCCATAGTGCTCCCCTCTGTGCCTCCATAGTGTTTCCCTCTGTGCCTGCATAGTGCTCCCCTCTGTGCCTCCATAGTGCTCCCCTCTGTGCCTGCATAGTGTTCCCCTCTGTGCCTCCATAGTGTTCCCCTCTGTGCCTCCATAGTGTTCCCCTCTGTGCCTGCATAGTGCTCCCCTCTGTGCCTCCATAGTGTTCCCCTCTGTGCCTCCATAGTGTTCCCCTCTGTGCCTGCATAGTGCTCCCCTCTGTGCCTGCATAGTGTTCCCCTCTGTGCCTGCATAGTGCTCCCCTCTGTGCCTCCATAGTGCTCCCCCCTGTGCCTCCATAGTGTTCCCCTCTGTGCCTCCATAATGCTCCCCCCATGCCTCCATAGTGCTCCCCTCTATGCCTCCACAGTGCTCCCCTCTGTGCCTCCATAGTGCTCCCCTCTGTGCCTCCATAATACTCCCCTCTGTGCCTCCATAGTGTTCCCCTCTGTGCCTCCATAGTGCTCCCCCCTGTGCCTCCAGTGCTCCCCTCTGTGCCTGCATAGTGCTCCCCTCTGTGCCTCCATAGTGCTCCCCTCTGTGCCTCCATAGTACTCCCCTCTGTGCCTGCCTACTGCTCCCCTCTGTGCCTCCATAGTGCTCCCCTCTGTGCCTCCATAGTGCTCCCCCCTGTGCCTCCATAGTGCTCCCCTCTGTGCCTCCATAGTGCTCCCCCTGTGCCTCCATAGTGCTCCCCTCTGTGCCTGCATAGTGCTCCCCTCTGTGCCTCCATAGTGCTCCCCCCCTGTGCCTCCATAGTGCTCCCCCCTGTGCCTCCATAGTGCTCCCCTCTGTGCCTCCATAATACTCCCCTCTGTGCCTCCATAGTGTTCCCCTCTGTGCCTCCATAGTGCTCCCCCCTGTGCCTCCAGTGCTCCCCTCTGTGCCTGCATAGTGCTCCCCTCTGTGCCTCCATAGTGCTCCCCTCTGTGCCTCCATAGTACTCCCCTCTGTGCCTGCCTACTGCTCCCCTCTGTGCCTCCATAGTGCTCCCCTCTGTGCCTCCATAGTGCTCCCCCCTGTGCCTCCATAGTGCTCCCCTCTGTGCCTCCATAGTGCTCCCCCTGTGCCTCCATAGTGCTCCCCTCTGTGCCTGCATAGTGCTCCCCTCTGTGCCTCCATAGTGTTCCCCTCTGTGCCTGCATAGTGCTCCCCCTGTGCCTCCATAGTGCTCCCCTCTGTGCCTCCATAGTGCTCCCCTGTGCCTCCATAGTGCTCCCCTCTGTGCCTCCATAGTGCTCCCCTCTGTGCCTCCATAGTGCTCCCCTCTGTGCCTCCATAGTGCTCCCCTCTGTGCCTCCATAGTGCTCCCCTCTGTGCCTCCATAGTGCTCTCCCCTCTGTGGCCCTAAATACACCTCTCCACTTCCAGACATCGTTCCAGAGATGCTGACCCCCAGCCGCCGCAGTGACCACTATCTACCTTGCACCCTGCGCTGGACACTGACAGTACGTCACTCTATACGCAGGTTGACTCTTTCCCATCTCTGAACATAGACACAAGCCGGGGCAGCCCGTGTTTAACGCGGTGTGCGGTCAGTGTCCGGCGCCAGGGTGTACGGTAGACAGCGGTCACTGCAGTGGCTTATGAACAGCATTGCTATAGTGGGGTCTGGCGATGGGCTACGGGACAGCCCTCTCATCCACAACTGTCCCCCCGAATCCGGGACAGTTGGGGGGCCGGCATTATCTGACCATGGAAAAGCTGGGTGACAACCAACAGGTAGGTGTGCCGTTCTGGCTTCCAGGACAGTGAGGTTATCATAAAGCACGCGCTCCACGGATGAGAAAGCAGGGATCTTTATTTTGCATTATATATCACATTCGTAGGTTCTCGTCCGCAGCGACACGTCAGGAACATTGCATTGTCATTGCATTATCTCCATATATACAGTATTGCCCTGGATGTCCCTGCGTGGGTTAATGCCCCCCAAACAATCCCTATTATAGAACGGGTACCCCCAAATGATGGTGTAGTCTGTACCAGTATCATATAGCCTGGAATGTCACCACTCAGTCATTACCGGGGACGAGATGACAAGAACATGGCTGCTCTCTCCCTGTGCCTCTAGGGGGGCTGTATAAAGAGGGTCAGGGGTCTCTATCAGGTCTGGGGTCTGTCTTAGTTTAGGAGGTCTGGTCTGGTCTGGGGTTCTGTCTTAGTTTAGGGAGGCTGGTCTGGTCTAGGGTCTGTCTTAGTTTAGGGGGTCTGGTCTGGGGTCTGTCTTAGTTTAGGGGGTCTGGTCTGGGGTTCTGTCCTAGTTTAGGGGGGCTGGTCTGGTCTAGGGTCTGTCTTAGTTTAGGGGGTCTGGTCTGGGTTCTGTCTTAGTTTAGGGGGTCTGGTCTGGGGTCGGTCTTAGTTTAGGGGGTTTGGTCTGGGGTTCTGACTTAGTGTAGGGGGTCTGGTCTGGGTTCTGACTTAGTTTAGGGGGTTTGGTCTGGGGTTCTGACTTAGTGTAGGTGGTCTGGTCTGGGGTCTGTCTTAGTTTAGGGGGTTTGGTCTGGGGTTCTGACTTAGTGTAGAAGGGTCTGGTCTGGGGTCTGTCTTAGTTTAGGGGGTTTGGTCTGGGGTTCTGACTTAGTGTAGGGGGTCTGGTTTGGGGTCTGTCTTAGTTTAGGGGGTTTGGTCTGGGGTTCTGACTTAGTGTAGGGGGTCTGGTCTGGGTTCTGACTTAGTTTAGAGGGTTTGGTCTGGGGTTCTGACTTAGTGTAGGGGGTCTGGTCTGGGGTCTGTCTTAGTTTAGGGGGTTTGGTCTGGGGTTCTGACTTAGTGTAGGGGGTCTGGTCTGGGGTTTTGTCCTAGTTTAGGGGTCTGGTCTGGGGTCTGTCTTAGTTTAGGGGGTTTGGTCTGGGGTCTGTCTTAGTTTAGAGGGTTTGGTCTGGGGTTCTGACTTAGTGTAGGGGGTCTGGTCTGGGGTCTGTATACGGCACAGCATGTAATACAACACTTCAGGATTTCCCTGCTGACACTTTTCTATAGTTGGCACATATGATTGCAGTTAGCCTCATTCACATAAATACTGCAGTACCCCATAAGGCCTACAGCCAGGTGTGGCGCTGTTTCAGGATGAGAGCAGCCATATTTTGCTAGTTGTTTGGAAACAGTAGAGGCGGCCATTTTGTGGGTGGTGCCAATAATCATGGTGCAGTGTGGGGACATCGGTGAGGTATAACGTGCTTTCGGTGCCATCTCTGGTCTCTGAATAGGATTTTTATTATTTCAAACACTATAGGAAAATAAATGATATTTAAACACTCGCCACACAAGCCCCTCCCCTCTGGACCGCCAAATAGGGTCACATGACACGTTCTTGCATCCCTGACTCTGTAACATTAAAATAGCCTCATTTCGGAGGAATCGGCGGTGGAGCCCAACGCAGCACACCGATGGGCAGTGTGAGGGGCCACTTACCGGGTACATTGGGCACCTTTAGCTCTCATGATCTCATTCTTACCAACATTTGAATCCCCAAATTCAGGATATTTATTGAAGCCCCGCCCCCATGACACTTCCAGATCACTCATTTTGCAAAAACACCGCCCCTTTCATTCTGTTTGTCCTGCCCACCTCAAGACGTCCTCTAGGTATACGGACGAAGTCTGTGCAGCGGATAAAACCTCCTGTCACTTTATGGCAGTTACATACGGGGTGCGCCAATCTCAGGATGACGGGGGTCCCAGCCGTCAGACCCTCAGAGATCAAACATGTCTTTAATGGGAAAACCCCTATAAAGAGTAAAAAATTAGTGACCCTGAGAAGGTTATGAATGAGAGACATGCACGGCTGAGGACACAGGGGGCACCGCGCCATCGTACGCCACACCCACTAAAGAGGTTCTGCAGCAGATTATTTTAAAATAATCTGATTAACAAAGTAAATGGAGACCAACGAGAGCGCCAGCGGCCGGCAGCGCCAGCGGCCGGCAGCGCCAGACTGGTTGCGAGACGCGAGATGCCTGACAACCTCTAAACAGAGACTGCAGTTGTTGTGCAGCATCTCCATTGCAACCAGATGTGACAGCCGTTCCTCTCAGGGCCGCTTTGTCTCCGTGCTGCTGGCAGCGGCTCTCTGTTCTGCTGGCAGCGGCTGCTCACACTTTTTTCTATATCGGATTCAATATTAATTAGATTTTTCGTAAAAATAAATGAACGTGAAAAACTTTGTTAAGCGTAAAGAAGCTTCTGTCCATGAGCGGCGGCGGGGGGCGACGTCAGAACACGCTGCAGAATACTATATGGCGATGGGAGAGGCGGCGCTCTGACAACCTCTCATTCGCGCTCTAGGTTGGTTGTCACCTAATAAAGCAGCGACTAGAGGGGCGCAGCGGCGGTCGTCGTATTCGGGGGGCCGAAATGTATCGTGTGTGAGGAGTCCAGCGCTACACGGTGCAGCGGACAGTCGGGCCCTGTTATAGGCCATGTACTTGGGGCCCCGAAGCTCCAAATCACACCGCAGCAGATTAGTGGAGTCTGCAGAGAGGATGATGAGGGCAGTTGTAATAAGTGATGGGAGGATGATGAGGGCAGTTGTACTCTGCGATGGGAGGATGATGAGGGTAGTTGTACTAAGTGATGGGAGGATGATGAGGGCAGTTGTACTCTGCGATGGGAAGATGATGAGGGCAGTTGTACTCTGCGATGGGAGGATGATGAGGGTAGTTGTACTCTGCGATGGGAGGATGATGAGGGTAGTTGTACTAAGTGATGGGAGGATGATGAGGGCAGTTGTACGCAGTGATAGGATGATGAGGGCAGTTGTACGCAGGTGATGGGAGGATGATGAGGGCATTTGTACTCAGGTGATGGGAGGATGATGAGGGCAGTTGTACTAAGTGATGGGAGGATGATGAGGGTAGTTGTACGCAGTGATAGGAGGATGATGAGGGTAGTTGTACGCAGTGATAGGAGGATGATGAGGGCAGTTGTACGCAGTGATGGGGGATGATGAGGGCAGTTGTACTCAGGTGATGGGAGGATGATGAGGGCAGTTGTACTCTGTGATGGGGGATGATGAGGGCAGTTGTACTCTGTGATGTGAGGATGATGAGGGCAGTTGTACTCTGTGATGGGGGATGATGAGGGCAGTTGTACTCTGTGATGGGGGATGATGAGGGCAGTTGTACTCTGTGATGGGACGATGATGCGGAATTTCGCATCTGCTGCAGTAAAGTCGCTCAGCTGTTAGTGAATCCAAGAACTTCGGGGAAATCTAATCAGAGCGGCGCTGCGGCGTCTCTTCGCTCGGCGCTCCTTCGCTAAGTCAGGGGATTTACTAGCGGCTTTTTATAGCTTATTTCTGCACCTCGCTGAAACCTTAGTATCCAGTTTACGGAACATCTCCCACCCGAGGCGCGAACCAGAGCGCAGGGGGACGCCGTGTGATGTGTATACCGGGGAGCGCACTGTCTACCGCTATAAGGATAACTTGTCCTCACGCCATAAAGTGACATCACACAAATGTGCAGTATGACATCACCGCGCTCACCAGCCTCCCATCCCCAGCCACTATGCTATTATTCCTCCCGTCGTTAGGCCATGTTCACACGGGGCAGATTTGGCGCAGATTTTCTGGTAATGCTGCTCAGCTCCACTGAAGTAAATGGGGCTGAGCTGCAATACCACATCTAACCATTAGACAGGTGTGGCGCTATCCTATCAGCGTGGCTAATGGTCGCGGCAGCATTCTGCATGGGCGCAGTAGATGAATTACAAAGTCGTCAGAGGGCGTGAACGGAATTAGCGTTTTCACAGTCCCGTGTGATTAATATGTAATTCCATCAGATTTTTTGCAGGTTCGTATCACAAACTAATCGCAGCACCAGATGGAACACATGACTTATAACGGAGCGGTGGGACGGCGCAGGAAGTCGGAGAAAACACGTACATCATTTTGGCTCAGCACCCTGCCCTCCCGCAGGGAATTTAATTAACAGTGCTGTCCATTTCCTTGTGAATAAAGTTTATTGAAAGTAGCATAGAGTAATCCAGCCATCCAAGTGAAGTGCGCGGTCCCGGGGGTGGGGGGGGGGCTGGTTTCAATAAACTTTATTTACAAAAAAAAAGGACAATTGCATTAAGGGGAAGCTCCACACCTACAAACATCTGCACCTCCTGCTGTGGGGTATTTTAAGTCCCACCCCGATCCACCAGGGGCCGCCCACATTCAGACATATTTACATAACCCCGCCCATTTCACTCCATGCTTTATGGGCCAATCCCGTTAAGACATATGGGAAACTTCTCATGGGTAAAAGCTACATAAAATGCGCGCGGACGCGGTGGACGCGGCTCGTCTTCTACAAATTCTTACGTTTTTTCCTCTTCTACTTAATACTAAAGCCGAACTCTGAATTCTCCAGTCACTCCAAAAGCACATTTCCAATTTTGTGGTTTCCCGTGACCAGTCAGCAGTGCATTGTGTTCAAGAGAATTATACATGGCTGCTTTCTTTCAAAAACAGCGCCACCCTGTCTGCAGGTTGTGTGCGGTATTGCAGCTCAGCCCTACTCACTTCAGTTGTGTGGACCCATACTACTAGACAACCCGGAGACGGGTGGGGTTTTCCTCGGAAGAAAGCAGCCATTATTTTCTAATCCTGGACCAGCCCTTAATTAGGTCACATGTCTGACAACAGGGTGGAGCTGAGCGGTTGTCTGTTTTTTGGAGCAACCGGCAGAATTTTGAAGACTACTTGAAATAACTCAAGGCCCTCGGGGCGCGTTCAGACAGCGCAATTCACTGTAGAATTTTCCGCATAAATTCCGCCTCTAAAAAAATGCATCAAAACCCCCGCGTCCTGCCGCCATGTTTGGTGTGAATTTAGCCTTGTCAATGGGAACAATTAGTAGGCGGGATGCCAATGCGTTTCTGTGTCAAGAATTCTGCCCATGGATTTTGCCCGCTGACGGCGCTAAATTTGCTTGTTGATCCGTGACAAAAACCGCGGTAGAAAGCCTCAGACTTTGGAATTTACGCGGAAACTTTCGCCGCGTGACGAAACTCTTTAAAAAAAATAAAACGGATTATTTGCAAAAGTATTCAACTTTTTTGTAGACTTATACCTCAAAAGTTTTTTTTGGCCCCTTCACACTTTACTGCGGGCGTTCTGCGACGGAATACCCACAAAAATCCCGCGGGAATTCTAAGTGGCGCAGATGTGTCCGTGTTGTAAATTGCGGAAATGCTGCGGAGTTTAACCCTTGTATTCCTGCAGCATAAACAGACACGCAGATCCCTCACGGAGATTTCTGAAGTCTCTTCCATATAACTTTTACTGTAATATTTTCGGATTTCCCGCAGCGGTTCGGCAGCGTTTACGTGCGTCGGGGCCTTAAAGGGGAATCGTGCCTCTAATTAGTAAAATGCACCGAACACAAGGAATAAAATAAGAGCTCTATACGGGTTAGTGCAGAAGTCCAACCACGTTATAAGCGTCCAATCCCGTAGGCCGCGCGCAATTTAAAGCGTTTTTTGTCTTTTCATATACAACTCACAGATCTACAGAAGCACAACTAAAAAATGCTTAAAACAGGAAAAAATAATTCTCCGAACACAGAAGAACCAAAAAAAAGAGGATTGCACCATAATAAACAGTAGTATATATTGTGTGCAGAGATATAAAACCAATCACATACCAGAAGGGGGAGGAGCCTGGAGAGGGTTTTATGTTTTTTATGAAAGGTATGGATAGAAAAAAATAATGAGGTTGAAAAGAAATAAAAGTCCATCTGCTCCAACCTTCCATGAACCCAACTTTTGGGTGGAGGAGTCAAAAAAGGCATTAAACTCTCAGTAAGTTTCATAATTAAAGGGGTGGTCCAGTCGTAAACTATTGACGGCCTATCCTCAGGACAAACCATCAATAGTAGATCGGCGAAGGTCTGTGACACAGGATTCCCAATTAACAGCTGTTTACCAAAGCCAGTGCGCTCATGAACAAAGCTGATTTCTGCAGGAAGCAGACAGTTCCGTTTTTACTGCAGTGGCCAGGCTTGGTATTACGGCACAGTTCCCATTGAAATGAATAGGAATTTGACCTGTAATACCAAGCCCAGACACTGCAGTAAGAACGGAGCTGTCTGCTTCCTGCAGAGATCAGCTCAGAGTATGAGCTTGCTGGCTTTGGTGAACAGCTGTTCATTGGGGGTCCTGGGTAATGCAGCCCCACTGATCTAATATTGATGACCTATCCTAAGGATATTCCATCAATAGTTTACAACTGGACAACCCTTTTAAGGACACAGTGTACAGTAAATGCCTGATAGGTGCCCGTCTGACCCCTGGGACCCTGACCTATCGGAAGAACGGGTTCCAGCGTCTCCCCTAAAGTCTATGGGAGTTACAGAAAGCCTCGAGCAAGTAGCAGTTAAGACCCAGACTTATCAAACATTTCTGGCATGTCCTTAAAGGGGAGGTCTGGATGCCTAAAGGGGTTGTATAGTTGAAAATCACTGATGGGCTATCCACAGAATAGGCCAGCAATAGTAGATCAGTGAGGGCCTGTCGCTGGGGAGTCCCGCTGCTCAGCTGTTCGCTAGGCCAGTGTGCTCAACTACTGAGCTGATGTGTGCAGGAAGCAGACAGCTCAGTTTCCACTGCAGTGGCCAGGCTTGGTATTACAGGCAAAGTTCCCATTGAAGCAAGTGGGAACTTTGCCCGTAATACCAAGTCCAACCACTACAGTGAGAACGGAGCTGTCTGCTTCCTGCACACATCAGCTCAGCACACGAGCGCACTGGCCTAGCGAACAGCTGAACAGTCAGACTCCCCGGTGACAGGCCCTGCTGATCTACTAATGTCCTATGCTAAGGAAAGGGCATCAATCGATTACAACTGGACAACCCCTTTAAAAATTGTTTAAAAAGAGATTAGAATGCTTTAAGTTAATAAAAAAGTAAATCCCTTACCGATCTGCCGAAATCTGATGCTTCCCAGGGTCCCCCGCTGGTCTCTACACGTTCTGGCCCATGTCGACAGATATATGCCTGCTACAGCCAATCACTGACCACCGATTGGCTGCAACAGTCACATGCCTGTGTGAACAAGGATCAGAATGGCCTGTTATTCACAACAGAAGTCACATGTCCGCGTCGACGAGGACCAGGAAGTTGAGACCCGTACGGGGCCCTGGGAAGCGTCAGAGCGGTCGCGGTGAGGTATCCCTAAGGTATTACTTCTTATGTTAAAGCATTCACAGCCTTTTAAAAAACATTTTAATCGGTCGGACCTCCCCTTTAAGACTCCTTTAAAGAGCAATTCCACTCTTAAAACAGCAACGATGCAACAAATATCACTGAATCCAATGGGAAAGTAATAAAACAGATGGGTTATAAATACTATCACTTTATTGGACAATGTGAAGAGGGCGCTCAGCATCACCTCACTGTCGCCCCCCGCGGGCTCATGAACATGATGACAGCAGTGGTGTGGAGGGGCATTGTCAGGACTTCTTAAACTCATTGAGTCACTGACTAGACAAAGTCAATATTATTACTAAACCAGCACTAGTATAATACTGCCCCCTATGGACAAGAGTGGAACTAGAATAATACTGCCGCTTGTGAGGACTGGAGGAACCCCCAATAGTCAGTGTGTGGTTGAAGGGGTTTTACCTGCAAACACAGTCGTCGGACCCCCTTATCAACTGCTGGGGGTTCGACCACTATGATCCTGAGAATGGCGCCCCCAAACGCCTCTTGTAAATATGCCCATGGCTCTATTCACTTCTGTTGGACAGAGAGGTTGCCAAGCCCATCAGAAATGAATGGAGTGGTGGTCAGCATGTGCATTGGGGTCCTGTTCTTAGGATCGCTGGGGTCCCTGCAGTCAGACCCCCAGCGATCAAACACTTATTCCCTATCCTGCTCATTGGTGGTAAGACCACGCTAAGTTGTGTTCCATGTCTTGCCATACTTTGTGTTGTGTGCACTTTTGTTTTACAGGCGGAGTTGGAGGAAAACCGTCTGTTTTGTGGTCATGTGACATATAGCGACTCTCGGCGGGTTTAGTAGTTATTTGTATAGCGCCAACTTATTCCGCAGAGCTTTCAGGTAATTATTATATATTACCCCCCACCAAGCTGGGTGCTCATTTTACCGACCTCGGAAGGGTGAAAGGCTGAGTCAACTTTGAGCCGGCTACCTGAACCATGCGGGGATTGAACTTGCAGAGCTTACACTCTGCGCCACACGAGGCTCTAGTTAGACCGTGCCCTAATCAATGTGACGCCATGACTGTTGGGGAATGTGGTGATGGCTGGTGCAGACTAGGAGGGTGCCGGGCGAGAACACGTTGCGCTACCCATGTGAGTCTGTGGCTAGTCTATGTAGAGAGGTAGTTTCCCATCAAGACATGGTTAGGAAGTGATGCCCAGGCGAGACACTGAAGCGATGCCCAGGAGGGACACTGAAGCGATGCCCAGGAGGGACACTGAAGCGATGCCCAGGAGGGACACTGAAGCGATGCCCAGGAGGGACACTGGGGCCGTTGTGTGCAGCCTGTGCAACAAGTACTGAGCCTTCCCTGCTGGGCCATATGTGATTGCATTGAACGTATATTTGCATTGACTGTTCCTGAGCATAACTGGCATTGAGGAGAAGTCTCCAAGGGGCTAAAACATACCTCGGGCTCTTCCCAGCGCTGGCCAGTTTACATAGCTGTTAAAGGGGTTGTCCAGTTGTGAAATATTGATGACCCATCAATAATAGAATGGCGGGGGTCCATCATCAGGAACCCCCATCACTCTGTAGCACTCTTGCACTGAACTGATATGTACAGGAAGCAGGCAGTTGTGTTCCTACTGCAGTGGCCAGGCTTGGTATTACAGGCAAAGTTCCCATTCACTTCAATGCCTGCAATACCAAGCCTGGCCACTGCAACAGGAACAGTGTTGTTGTATTCCTGCAGAAGTCAGATCAGTGCACAAATGCAAAGGCCCAGAGAAGACTGATCAGCAGGGGACCCGGGTAACCTCCACCGATCTACTATTGATGACACATCCTGACGTTAGACCATCAATAGTTTACAACAGGACAACTGCTTTAAGTTTCATCAGTAAAGGTTATCGAGAGTTGTCCCACCATCTCAGGTATCTCATTCTCCCCACAGCTGTCCCAATGGGGGCCTGCCCCATCCTCATGAACCTTTCCTACATGTGCGGAGAATCTCCATTGACTGGAATTGCTCTTTAAAGGGGATGGTAGTCAGCAGTGTATCCTGGATGTCTGGTCCAGGAAGAGTTATCCTATCTGAATCACCTGTTCTACAGGAGAGGGTTTGGTGTAGGACACATTCTAGACGTGCTCCTCTACCCCATATCCTCCCCAACTGTTTCAGGAAGGAAGGATTAGAGGTCCAGATTGCTGCCGTTAAAGTGCCAGCAAACCGAGACTCAAACTGAGGACCCCAACTTGGACAACTTGAGCTTCTCTAGCAGCAGTGGGGCGCGCTGTTACTAATAGTCCTACAACCCCTGAGGAGTCAACAAATCAATGACTAGAACTTCACTCATATTCAGCTACATTGTAGTTGTGGTATCAGTACTTTTCCAGGTCAAGTTTCCATCTTGTAATGATCATTGTAGGACAACCACCAATATCACTATACAAGTCCCTGCAGAGTCAGACTCGCAGGCATAGTTAGACTCGCAGGCCCACAGCTTGAGATACGTCTCAACCTCCGAACTGGCCAAAAACAGCACCGGATAAATATATGTAGTGGTCAAAGTACAGAGAGAAGCTCAACCACCAATGCTTCAAGTCTGTCCCAAGCTAGGACCTACCTAGGACTGTGGTCAATACTTATTCAGGAAGTTCAGTCAGCGCCAGGACATACGGGATCTGTTCTAAAAATATACAGCGGGTACATCCGGTACATATAGGGGGCGCCCTGGACCATACTGCTGAGTAGAGCCCTCTGGAATACATAGTATACGTTATAGGATGTGCATGAAATACGGGACAGAGTGTCGAGAGAAGCTTCACATAGACCCAGCCTCAAGCAATGCAAAGAAGAGCAGGAACCCTCTCAATGGCCCTTACTGGCATCCGTCATGGTAGTCCCATTGACCAGAAGACCGTATTTCAAGGGCCCCGGTGAAGCAGACGTCACTGCTTCCAAGAAGCAAAATCACGATCGATGCGTTGGAGATAACAATATCCCCGGGGAAATGTACCCACATTTCCAAACTAGTCCTGGATTCTTCTTTTTTACTTCTTCTTCCTATAATCGTCTTCGTCTCTGCACTCCACGGCTGACAGCGAGATCAGCATCTGGGCCGCATAATATGTTGCCATGATGATGGTTCTGGAGCAAGGGACGGGGAAGCAGAATTTGTTGACCGCAATGGTGAGGTCAGACACTATAAAGAGCACGGCACCGATGCATGCCGATAGTTTGGTCCATGTCCATAGGTCATTGCACAGCTGCACGCCGGCAACGGCGCGCCAACCCATGAAGGCGATGAGAGCTGTATAGACGGCCACCAAGTAGGTGAACGGACCTGAGAGGTAAGAGTACAATAAAGAGTATAAAATGCTGGATATGAAGGCCATGACGGCACCGGTCCGCAGGTCCAGCGGCTTCATTCCGAAGGCAGAGGAATACAGGATGTGCGTGATGGCAAACATCAGCAAACCTAGAAGAGGGAAGGGAAGAAAGGGTTAAAATTACACACACACTGAAGGACATACAGGTAGGGTGCTATTACACGCGTTAGCTGCCAGCGCTCACGTTTTTCTGACAATTGCCGGACGGCACCTGCTCTTAATTGTCGAGAAAACGCAAGCGCTAGTGGCCAACACGCGTAATAGCATCCATAGAGTAACACACAATATAACTCCTAATGATTGCCTCCGATCTGCTAAAAGTGGCTGCTCTGTGCTACAGCGGCCACTGCTGGAGGAATGTAGTATTACATGTGCCTCATTCAAATGAAGGGGTGTTCAGTCCTCCAGCGTGGAAGCTGCTCGTTAGGGCTCCTTCAGACTGGCAATTGCAATTTTGCCACGAGAAAAAATCACTACGCAAAAAAATCGCGACCATCAGAAGGATTGTTTTCCATTGTATTCATTGAGACAAGCGATTTTTAGCCGGGCAAAAACATCCATCCGGAAAAAAAAAAAATAAAAAAAAAATCGCACATCGGCGAACCAAAATTAAGAACCCAAATTTCCTGCTGCTAAAAAGTATGTCTTCTTTGGAACGAAAATCGCTGGCGCTTCCTGTCAGGGTGTGCGTGCTGGGACCTGTTGTCCTACAGGTTTCCAAGAGCACACCTCTACAGGTATAGAATAATTGTCCTGGCTGGGTGTGGATGTCTCCACTGGTCTGCTGCATGTATATACCAGCTCCTCTGCATAAGGAAGCTGGTGCGGCACCCGAGTGGAAGGCGGACCAATGTGGGGGAGACCACGGGTAATCAAGATGGATGTCATGGATGGCTCTGCGATCTCTCGTGACAATGGCGGCAAATGGCCCTGGTCAGTCACGCACAGTGGAACAGGAACCAATATCTACAGGTAGGTACTTCCCCTAACTTTTGTTTCAGCAGGGGCTTGTAGAGTTCACTGTTGTGTAGAAGGATCCCAGCTTTCCCTCCTCTATGCTGCACTTGTCTTTGAGGCTTATAACTTCCCACTTTCTGCTCCGAACAAAGTGGAATCCTGCAGCTCTGCTGAACACCTCCTCACACGTCCACCTCCGACGACTACCTCCTAACGACTGCTCCTTCCCTTCCTCTCTCCCGCACTTTCTCTAAACTCCTCCTGCAGATCCTGCCTCGGCCTGCTCGCTCTTTCCTGCATTTGCATCTTCCCCTACCCCTCTATCAATCAGGGATTTGTTTTATGTGAGCAACCAATACGGAGCCAGCATTGCCAGGCAGAATAGCCAATGCCCGTAAAGAAAGGGGTAAGTACATAAGCAGGTGTTTAAGGACCTGTGATTGTGGGACCATCCTGTAGAACCTCCTGGGCCACTACACTGGTATCCCTTCACTCAGAACTGGCTGTTATGCAAGCTGGTCTGAAGTGTTTCTCTCTCCTTCCCCGAGGACGGTCTGGACATCTGTTGTCCCCGTCTGCATCTTACGTAGACCCCGTCTCCCTGCCCGTTACAGGTGCGGCCTCCAGACGCTTGATGTCAGATATGGTCAGATGGGTGATTCCTGACATGGTTCCCTGTATGTCAGCACGGCAGCTGACTCTTGGTGTTAGGACACTTGGGCTAGCTATGGTTAGATTTCTGTATGCATAAGAGTTCTGAGTGGAATCCGGTTCTGTGGTGTGAACAGCGACGTATTCTGTGTCTGTGCAGGGGGCCGGACATGTGATGTGAATAGTCCTGTTCTGGGTTGCATGCAATTTCTGATATGTGTTGATGTGAATTGTGTCCTGTCTTGCTGTGGATCATTTACCATCTCTGGGCAAGTAAGGTCCTTAGGTTCCAGTGCAGGGTCATTCTTATTGGGACGATCGCCCTGATTGCAGGCAGGTTTCCTGGGTGTAGTTGTCTTGTTAGAGTAGTGACCTGCGAGACAACGAGGACCCTTGAAGTGGGCTCGCGGGCTTAAAGGGGTTGTCTCGCGCCGAAACGGGTTTTTTTTTTTTTTTTCCATAGGCCCCCCGTTCGGCGCAGGACAACCACAAGGGATGGGTTAAAAAAAAAAATACATATTACTTACCCGAATCCCCGCTCTGCGACGTCTTCCTTCTTCCTTCTTCTTCCTTCACCAAGATGGCCGCCGGGATCTTCACCCACGATGCACCGCGGGTCCTTTCCCATGGTGCACCGTGGGCTCTGTGCGGTCCATTGCCGATTCCAGCCTCCTGATTGGCTGGAATCGGCACACGTGACGGGGTGGAGCTACGCGATGACACGTAGAAGGGGGCGGAGCCAGAACGCCGCTCGTGCCTGGACCGAGCAGAAGGGGAGAAGACCGCACAGCGCAAGCGCGTCTAAAAAAGCAAGAAGACATCAGAATTAGACGGATCCATGGAGACGAGGACGCCAGCAACGGAGCAGGTAAGTGAATAACTTCTGTATGGCTCATATTTAATGCACGATGTATATTACAAAGTGCATTAATATGGCCATACAGAAGTGTATAGACACACTTGGTGCCGCGGGACAACCCCTTTAAGTGACTTGACCAATCCATGAACTAATATCTCGTACTTATTATAGCAATTCTATCTGGTTATGCGTACGGTTATGATGGGTTTGTGTTTTGAGTGTGGAAAGAAGCATAGACGTAACACTTCCATAGACTCCTATGGGAGCTGCAAAAAAGGGAGGGGGAGGGAGTTTAGCTGCGTGCAATGCCGGGACAAGATGACAGGTGCCTCTGTTTAAGTCATTAGAAATCATTTTGAGGATTTCTGCCAGCCAAGGGAAATTCCAATCAGCAGCGCATGTTTTCAGCAATACTTTGCACCCGGCCGTGTGAATGGACGAGAAAATGCAAATTAAGTGATGTTCGGTCGCATTCTGCCATGCGTAAAAACGCAGTGCTGGTGTGAAAGAGGCCTAAGGCTGTTATTACACAAGTGCTAGCAACTGCTGATAGCATTCTCGTTTTTCTCGACAATTGGATGTCTGAAACTGCAGGTGCAGCCAGGAAATTAGTGCTATTACATGAGCATTCATAAAACCATAGGATCATAGACTGGTAGAGTTAGAAGGGACCTCCAGGGTCATCGGGTCCTCCGGGGTCATCGGGTCCTCCGGGGTCATCGGGTCCAACCCCCTGCTCAGTGCATTCATGGTGCTAAAGTAATACCACCATTATAGACAAACCCCTTAAAGACCAAGAGCGGTAAATATACGGCGCCTGGTCCTGTGCTTTAATCCTGGCAGATAGCAGAAGCACTTCGCAGAACTAAAGCAGGTTGGATCCTCGGCTGCCAGAGCCGAGGACATGGAGAAGAGGTTTTTAACTGCTTCTGCCTTCTCCTTTCCAGGCTACATTGCACTCAATGAGCGCTATGTACTAAAGAGAGAAAGTGGAAGTATAACTTGGATGCGACTCCTATGGACAGTGTGAATGACCCCCAGACATCTTCGATGATGCGGAGGTCATAGATGGTAAAACATATGTTTAAAAAATTGCTGAATTAAATAAAAGTATATACATAAAAAGGAAAATGACCCAAAACCATTGCCGTAGCACACTGTAATCCAAAACCATACATATCAAAACATCCAAAACTGAATGAGGAACCCCTTTCCGTACTTTATTTTAGCTTAACTATATTCATTTAAAAAATAAACTATAAGTTAAAAAATAGTCTTTTTTTAGCTTTTTTACCCAATAAAACGGAAAAAAAATTCTGTGACAAAAAGGATATTTAAAAAAAAAAAAAAAAAATCGCCCTATATGTCACGGAAAAAAAATTATGGTCGCTGAAGAAAAAAGACTAGGGCAGTAAAACCACCACATGGGTAAATTCCTCCGATAGGGTCTGGTCCGTTAGAATCAGAACACCCCAGTCCTTAAGGGGTTAAAGGTGCTATTAGACGAGCGCTAGCGGCAGCTTCTGGCAATTACCAGGAGGCACCTGCGAGCATGGGCAATGTCCAGCAATTAGTGCCATTTCAGCTTGCATTCACAGGTGCCGCATGGAAATTGGTGGGAAAACGTGAACGCTGTTAACCCCTTAAATGCCCTGATCAGCATTCGGGGTTTCTGAAAGGCCCCCTCGCAATGAGATCACGGAGAGCCGTTGAGGTGTCATCGCAGCCTTCTGAAGGCCCCGAAGGCTGCCATAAATTAGTGCCCATCAAGTCGTGCTTGTGGCATGACCTAATAGACTGCCTGTCAAAATGTGGTATAATGCAATACTCTAGTAATGCATTATACTGTATGAGCGATCAAACAATTGCAAGTTCAAGTCTCCTGTGGGGAGTAAAAAAAAAAAAAAAATGTAAAAAAAACTTTTTATTAAGAATTAGAAAAAAAAAGGCAATAAAAGTTAACCCCGTATTCTTTTTCCAGATATATAATGGAAAAATCTAAACAACAAAACCCCAAAACAGATTTGGTCTCACTGCGTCCGCAATGGTCTGATCTATCAAAGTAATGTGGGATTCATCTAACGAGGCGAACGTTGTCAGGAAAAATATACTCAACGCCAGAACGTTGGTCCCATCGACTCCAAGAAAAAATTAATAAAAACTGATCAAAAAGTCGTATGTACCCCAAAACGGTACCAATAGAAACTTTAGGACGTCCCACAAAAATGAGCCCCACACAAAGTAGACAGAAAAGTAAAAAAGTCATGGCGGCAGAAAATAATTCTCTCTCTTCCATAGACATTTTATTTCCTATAAGTAGTCCAGCAATGAAGCAAACTCTAGAACTTCGCAATCGTACCGAACCGCAGGATACAGTCACGTCATTTTTGCCGCAGTCTGTACACCGTAGAAGCCAGACCCCACCCCCAAAGATGGCGGAATAGTTTTTTCCATTTCACTCCACTTAGAAAGTTTTCAAAGTTTTTCAGTACATTATACGATATCATTAAAGAATACAAGTCGTCACGCGAAAAGTCACAAACCGACCGACCGCGACGGATAAATAGAAGAGTAAGGATGTTTTCAAAGTGTGGGGTAAAGGGTTAAGCATCTGTTCCGTTAAACCTGGATAATATGGGAGAAGGCGACTAATCACTATCTGTTCTTGCTTAGAGTTAACTCTTCGCAGCCTGTTATCTAATGCTAATTATAGCGAGCAATCGTTACGATGATCGCGGCGGCGCCGTGGGCGATGATTAAAAAATAAAATCAAAGAGATGAACTTGAGCGCTGGGAGGTTTACTGTCAGCGGGGGGAGGGGCGGCTCTCCATATACAATACCGAGCACAGTAGCAGCGACGAGGCTGCCAGCAATTATATTTCCCAACTTCTATTCACACCCCTAAATGGGCGCAAGGAGAAAAAAAATGTGAGAAGCGGATTTACTGTCTGGGATGGTGAATAAGGCCTTTGTGGCGTCCAGACTATAGGGCTACGTGCGATGCAAATGTCCCAGCGCCGCGCAGGGCAGCGAGGAGCTCGCCGGGAGGACATGAGATACAGCAGGCCGCAGTACATCCATATAGTAAGGAGCCCCCCTCCTGATGAGCGAGTCTAGCGCCCTCCGTTTCCGGATACATGAACTGAGCTGCGGCGATAAATGGCGGATAACGTTCTCTGGAGGATAATTAAGGGAACCACAGAAGCAGATCAGGAGTTGTGGAGGCAATAAGTGAAAGACGTAAAACATAGTAACATAGTATGTAAGGCTGAGTGAAGACACTGTCCATCTAGTCCAGCCTGTTTATCGTCCTGTGTTGATCCAGAGGAAGGCAAAAAAAACCCAAGGCCAGAAGCCAATTAGCCCTTTTGGGGAAAAAATTCCTTCCCGACTCCCTAATGGCAATCAGACTGTTCCCTGGATCAACCCCTAATAGTTCCTACCTGCCTGTATACCCGGATTAACAATTAACCTAAGATTTATATCCTGTCATATCCTTCCCCTCTAGAAAGACATCTAGTCCCTCTTTAACTCTTCTATGGATCCTGCCATCACCACGTCCTCAGGCAGAGAGTTCCACAGTCTCACTGCTCTTACAGTAAAGAATCCCCTTCTATGTTGGTGATGAAACCTACTTTCCTCTAATCGTAGCGGATGCCCTCTTGTTACCGTCGTGGTCCTGGGTATAAACAGATCACGGGAGAGATCCTTGTATTGACCCCTCATGTACTTATACATGGTTATTTGGTCGCCCCTTAGCCGTCTTTTTTCCAGGGTAAATAATCCCAGTTTTGATGCCTCTCTGGGTATTCCAGTCCCTCATTCCATGTATTAGTTTAGTTGCCCTTCTTTGAACCCCCTCCAGCACTGTAACATCTTTCCTGAGCCCCGGTGACCAGAACTGTGCACAGTATTCCATGTGAGGTCTGACAAGTGCCTTATATAATGGAAGGATAATGTTCTCGTCCTTCGCCCCTATACCTCTTTTAATGCACCCCAAGACTTTATTTGCCTTTGCAGCAGCTGACTGGCATTGGTTACTCCAGTTTAGTCTACAGTCCACCAGTACCCCCAGGTCTTTCTCCATCTCACTTTTCCCTAGTGGTACCCCATTTAGTGTATATTGGTGACATCCGTTTCTTCTGCCCATGTGCATAGTCTTACATTTTTCAACATTGACCTTCATTCACCATTTTTCTGCCCCCCCGGCTTATCTCGGTCCGTTTGTAGCCGCACATTGTCCTCCGTTGCATTAATTATATTGTATAATTTTGTGTCATCTACAAATATTGATATTTTGCTGTGCAGCCCCTCTATCAGGTCGTTGATAAATATGTTGAACAGAGTGGGGCCTAATACTGAACCCTGTGGCACCCCGCTAGCGACTGTGGTCCAATCAGAGTACGAACCATTTATTACCACCCTCTGCTTTCTATCTCTGAGCCAATTTTTTACCCAATTACACACGTTTTCACCCAATCCGAGCTGTCTCATTTTGTATATTAGCCTATTATGTGGCACGGTGTCAAAGGCTTTAGAGAAGTCAAGATATACAAGATCAATAGATTCTCCCTGGTCCAGCTTTGAGCTTACTTCATCGTAGAAACTGATCAGATTTGTCTGACATGAGCGACCCTTCATGAATCCATGCTGGTGAGGAGTTATTCCCTTAATCTCCTTGAGGTACTCATCGATGGCGTCTCTCAGAATCCCCTCGAAAATTTTTCCCGTTACTGAAGTGAGACTTACTGGCCTGTAGTTACCAGGCTCACTTTTGCTCCCTTTTTTGTAAAGTGGAACCACGTTGGCAATGCGCCAATCCAATGGTACTACTCCGGTCTTGATAGTGTCTAGAAATATTAGATATAGCGGCCTAGCTATCTCGTCACTTAGTTCCCTTAGTATCCTTGGGTGTAATCCATCTGGGCCCGGCGATTTATTAATTTTAGTTTTCTTTAGTCGCTTCCGCACCTCCCCCTGCGTTAGGTATGAGATATTTTGTGATGGGTTCATTTTATTCCCCTGCATCTCGTGTGGCATTTCCTTTTCGTTTGTGAATACACTTGAGAAGAAACTGTTTAGTAGATTTGCTTTCCCTCCGTCATCATCAATGATCTCTCCTGCATTATTTTTTAAAGGGCCAGTGCTCTCCCTGCAAATCCTTTTGCTGTTAATAGTTGAAAAATAGCTTTGGGTTGTTTTTGCTCTCTTTGGCGATCCGTCTTTCCGCCTCCTCCTTGGCAGTTTTGATCGTATCTTTGCATATTTTGTTTTTTTCCCTGTATGACTTTAGCGCTTCTTCGCTGCCTTGTTGCTTTAGTAGTTTGAACGCTTTCTTCTTTTCGTTTATTGCCCCTCTTACCGTCTTGTCGAGCCACATTGGTTTCCTTTTAGCTGAGTTTCTTTTATTTTTAAAGGGAATGAACTGCTCACATGAGGCGATTAGGATCCTTTTAAACTCCTCCCATTTCTCCTCCGTACTGATATTTTTGAGGATGTTGTCCCAATTAATGTTACCGATAGTAGCTCTAAGCTCATCAAATTTTGCTTTACTAAAGTTTAGTTTCTTTGTCGCTCCCTGATAAGGCTTCCTATTGATTGACAGCTGGAAGTTGATTATATTGTGGTCGCTGTTCCCCAAGTGTCCCTCAACCTGCACCCCCTTTATACGTTCCGGTTTGTTAGTTAGCACTAGGTCCAGAATGGCTCTCCCTCTTGTTGGTTCCTGCACAAGTTGGTTCAGGTAATTGTCTTTAATTACTCTCAAGAACTTATCACCCCTGTGAGATTTGCAGGTTTCGTTCTCCCATGTTATATCAGGATAATTAAAGTCCCCCATGATAATTACTTCGTTTCGTTTTGACACCTCTTCTATCTGCCTTAGTAGTAAGTCTTCAGTTTCTTCTGTTGCTTTTGGTGGTCTATAGAAGACCCCTATCAGGATTTTGTTATTTTTTCCTCCCTGTATTTCTACCCACAGAGATTCCACCTGTTCGTCTCCTATTCCTATATCCTCCCGTAGCCTCGGCTTCAAGTTCGATTTGACGTACAGACATACCCCTCCCCCTTTCTGGTTCCTTCGGTCCCTTCTGAAGAGATTGTACCCCTGCAAATTCACCGCCCAATCGCACTTATCATCAAGCCATGTTTCCGTAATTCCGACTATATCCTAATTTCCATCAGTCATTCTCGCTTGCGACCAGTGAATGTATGAGGGCACGCAAGGCGGCCGGGCTCAGGATGCCCCCTACAGACCACCAGTAGAGAGGAGCGTCTGATCACCTGACAAGCACCAGCAGCTCCAACTGTTCCGTTGTCCACCATCCAGAGACAGGGGGCGCCATCGTTACACCCCTGTGTCTGTCGGAACCATTACCAGGTGCTTGGCTGAAGGATACTTAGTCTCAAGGCCCCTGTAATGTGTACGGCCTCTGACATCCGCCATCGCCTCCGTTTGCAGTTATGTCGCGAACGATGAAAATGAACACTACGAAGGGGAACCAGGTTGTCTTCAGCGATGAATCTAGGTTTAGTTTGGACGCTAACAACGGCCGTGTTCGTGTCTGGAGACCTCGGGTTGAGCGCCTCAAGCCTGCCTTTGCTGTGGAGCTGCACACTGCCCCCTGCTGGTGTGGTGGTCTGGGGATGGGGGGGGCATGGAATATGACAGTCGGTCTTCTCTAGTAGTGGTACGAGGGACAATGACGGCTCCGGGATATGTTTGGTCGTTACCACTCAGTTTCCAAGTTGTACAAACCAGGAATGTAAGAGACACACAAGGTCGGCGGCGCAGTTTACATTGTTCTCCGCAGCGCCACTTGGTAATAAAGGAAACATGTTTGTGCATTTTTATGTGAAGGTCCTTCTGGTACTTTATCTGCGGATCACAAGGTCGGCTGCCTTCATTTTCTTTCCCCTCTGTTTGTGGAAGGCTCTTCTGCTCCCTGCAGTTGGCCAGGGTCAGAACGCCACGTCCTCCGAGTCCACGGATCTGCAGGGATGGCCGACAAGCCAAGGAGAGATATTGCTGCAACAGTTTCCAGAGTCGTGTTTTACGGAGCTTCGTCCTTCATCGCTGTCCGCTCTTTGTTACCATTTTGTCTTACATTGTTGGGCAGACATGAAGGTCCGTGCGTCCGGATGTCTATATACTATATATGTATTTGGGAGAGGTTTGTCCCGCTGTACCTGGAGGTGGAACGGATGCAATACATGAAAATGGGACATTCTGGAACTGCTGGTCAGGGGGCTTCATTGTTGCCCCGTGCACTTAAGGGCGCATATGATGCGATTTTAACATTAGAAAGTCCCATTGACATTTCCAGAAAAAAACCCACTAATGGGTAGAAGCCCTTAGCCAGGAGAGTAAAGTGAGAGAAACCAGGTCATCTTGTAGATATGATACCTTTTAATGGCTAACAAACATACATGATGTTACAGCGAGCTTTCAGGTTCTTATCGAACCTTCGTGACGCTAAAATGAAACTTGTTTGGATGGCACAATTATAACCTACAGATGCAGAGCGGGGGGGGGGGGGGGCACCCCTCTTGATCTAAACAAATATTCACACACAGAAATTTGAGACAAACTAACACAAATCTGAGCAAAGACATAGATGCTTAATCAGTCCACTGAGCTGAGAAATGTGACAGTTTTAGGATTTATCTTATCTCTACTTGAACTGCACATGGAAGAGGATGGTAACACTAGCTCTGCAGCACCACCTATTGGATGGCAACATTCTTACAATCAATTTCTGAACTTTTATGAGAAAAGCAAAAAAACAGACATTGATTGGAAAGAGGACACCCGTCTAGACCTCCGTCAGACCTTTCATATTCTCCACTTATGCTGGGTTGAGGTTCAATCCATTCCTAAGTTTATCAAACATAGCCAAATTCTTCTGTGACACTGTGACTTGAAGTTGCCTTTCAGTATGATAACCCTCATCTGCTCCATGCTGTGTCCCTGACCACAAAAATGTTTTGCGTCAGGTAAGTCTGTCTTTTCCTGTCCAATTTTTGTCCCAGATGCAACGACAGCCGGAGATTGGACTGGAGTCCCCGGGGGCAACGCCATGAAGGGGCCTTCAGGAGGGACCGTCACTCCGGTCCTTCTCCCAGGATTATGGTGTGGGGAGACATAATGTGCCGGACCCTCTAGTCTTCATTCCAGGTATACTAACGGCTCAGCGTTACGCCGATTTGTCGTGGTACCAGCGGAGCGCCATTTCTCCAAAGTGTTATTTCAGCAGGTGGGGATTTAAAATCCCTGCCTGCTGAAAGGGCTGCGTCTAATTAGCTGAGCCCTCAGCCAATCATTGAATGATAGCTAAGCACTGCCTGTGATTGGTCGCAGCACTCAGCCAATCACAGGCAGCGCTTGGCCATTCATTGAATTCATTAAAATCCCCGCCTGCTGAAAGAACTTCATTACAGTGCTGGAGAACAAGCAGCTAGACGCGTCTGGGCTTATATTTGAAGCCCTTCCCCGAAAATCACTGCAGGAGTTGCCGGCATCCTATTGCTCTCAATGGGGCCACTGGCAGCACGGGCGGCCCCGGTGACGGTAATAGGCACGTAGCTTTGTTTACGCGTCTTGTGGTGTGTGTGTGGACACGTGGATTTGTGCATACACACGCATGTGCAAAACAACACTCGTGTGAACGAGGCCTGAGTTGTGTCTGTGGCATGTTGTGATAGACTGCCCGTCAGAATGCTGTATAATGTAATACTGAGGCGTTATATCATACTGTATCACCGATCACAGGTTCACGTCTCCTGCGGAGGCTAAAATATGTAAAATATATAAAAATATGTAAAAAAGTTTTATTAATTATTAATAAAAATAAACGTTTTCACCCCCCCCCCCCCCCAACTCCTTTTCCTATATTTATTTTTTTTAAATTTAAACAAAAAACAAACAGATTTGTTATCTTTGCGTCCCTCAGGCCTCCCTCACACGGGGCGTATTGTACAGCATTTAGCGCTGCCTTTTCAGCCCAGTGCTAAACGGTGTACGAGGCTCCCATTCATTTCAATGGGGCTGCTCACACAGGCCTCCCAACGCTGCGCTTTGACAGCGATGTATGTTCTATTTTGGGGCGTTTTCAGCCCTGCGTCGCCCACTGAAATGAATGGGCAGCGGTTTCAGCACTGCTGAAAACGCAGCAACACTTGGTGCTGCGTTTTTGGCAGCGTTAACCACTCGACGATTTTCAGGGCGAGGGCTTGTAATAGAAGCCCTACCCCGAAAATCAGTCCCAGTTAGATAGAGGAAAAAAAAGAAAGTAATACTCACCTAGCCGCTGCGGTCCGGGTCGCGGCTGCTGGTCTCTGCCGCTGATCCGGGCTTCCCCTGCATTCACAAGTCTATTGCCGTAGGCCAGGTTTGAGAACCACGCCTCCGGCAATAGAGTGCTGTGATTGGTTGTTGGCACGCTCGATGCCCAATCACAGCCCTTCATTGACTGTCTCAGCCAATCAGCGCCGGCAAGCTCTGATTGGCTGAGACAGTCAATGAAGGGCTGTGATTGGGCATCGAGCAAGCACCGACAACCAATCACAGCACTCTATTGCCGGAGGCGGGGTTCTCAAACCTGGCCTCCGGCAATAGACTTGGGAGTGCCGAGGAAGCCTGGATCAGTGGCAGAGACCAGCGGCCGCGACCCGGACTGCAGCGGCTAGGTGAGTATTACTTTTTTTTTTCTTTTCAGCTTTCTTGGCTGCGTTTTCAGCTGAGCTGAGTATGCCCGCGCTGCTGAAACCGGGCGGAATCTGCAGTAAATGCAGCGTTGAAAAACGCTGCGTTTCTGCAAACGCCCTGTGTGAGGGAGGCCTAAAAGACCGATCTGTAAAAGTAACGCATTACTTATCCTGCACAGCGAACATCAGCAGAAAACAATAATACAAACACAAAAAATGTAACAAAAAGCGCATTACATAAAACGACTGAAAAATACAACTCCCCTCCCCCCCACCCCCTCCCCCCGCCAGCGGTGTGGATGGAAAGAAAAAAGTTATGATTTTTTGAAAGTGGGGAGACAAAAACAGAAATCGTAAAATAAAAAAAAAAAAGGGTGCAGTCCTTAAGGGGTTAACAACCTGAGTGATGGCAGCCAGAGCGTGTAAGCGTGTGTATTCCTGCGTGTGGCGCTCACACTGCGTACGGGACAAATCGAGGTGTTCTGAATATTTTGTTTCCGTTTCCTCATCACTATGGCGTCCGTCCGTCCTGCGGTTCCCATAATTCCACCACTTTTCCTTCTTGGTGTTCCGATGTTAATGTTGAGGAGTTTAAAAGAGAATCTAACTGGCTGATAACAGGAAGTAATAGCCTGCAGCTCATATAGAAAGAGAAGCTTATGTGTTTTGGGATCTGTCAGGGAATGTGGATTTTGCATTGTGTCGGGTTTTGGATATCGCGGCTCCGGCGGTAATACTGCGGTCATGAGGGATGACGGGCAGCGGCGGCGCGGTCTGCGGCGGCGGCGCTCTGCGCACAATAGGTAGTCGCCGCGCTTCACTCACCATGAACAAAGTAACCCTGTTCCTGCCAGATCAGGAAGGCGTCTCCCACCGCCGAGAAGATTAATCCCGCAAAGATCCTCTTGGCACTGCGATGGCTGACCAGGAAATTGACCCCATGAGCCAAGAGGAAAACCCAGAGGCAGAAGATGGGCAGACACTTGATGAGCGCGCTGAACCAGGAGGGGCTGGAGGTGGGCAGCCACAGCACGAAGTACACGCAGGTGGCCTTGAAGAACGGCACCAGCTTCGGACCCTCACACTTCACCTGCGGAGAGAGAAAGCACCGTCACTGCGGGGGTACCAAGATGTACGAACACGCCTACAGGGGGCGACGCGGTGCGTCTGCTGAGAGCCTCTGTGCCGCTCCTTCCACCGGGTCACCCTCAGGCTGAGACCTTCTGCAAGATCGTCGCGCTCCTCTGCTGAAATCCTCTGTGCTGCTGGAGACTCTGCTCCTCCCACTCGAACTCTGTAGGGTAGTTTCACTGGGCAATCGCGATATCGCCGCGAGAAAATCGTGGCAAAATCACAATTGTGTTCATCAGATGTCCGAGCGGCGGCGCTACGGCCACCCGCGATTTTCTCGTGAGAAAGACAATAGGATTCTCTAATGTTAAAAACGCATCGCACAAAAATTGCAAATTCTTGCGCTGCGGCGGCAAAACGGAGGCTCCAGAGGGAAACATGGCAGATAAAAAAAAGAGCAGAACGCAAAAACGATTTTTAAATCTCGCCACATCGCACATCACGGGTTTCATAATTCTGCATCTTCACTCTCGCGTCGCGTGAAAAATCGCAAATTTTTATTGCCCACGTGAAAACAGCCGTACGCCGACTTCACGTGGACGTATTTGTCTGCGCAGTGAATAGAACCTATTGATGGCGACGGGTTCGCTCACGCGTGTATTTTGCGTGCACATATTTTGGCCACACAAAAAAATATAGAAGCTGCATTTTCGGCACATTTACGCACCGAAGGTCCCCGCAGACGTCTACCGGAGGGGCGTAAATGTGCGCAATATGCAACTGGATGCACAATACGCTGCACAATACCGTTAAAAAAAAGAGCATATCTGGAACTCATTAGTCTCAATAGCCATTTAAATAGGGGGCGTGTTCATCATTTAAATAGGGGGCGTGTTCATCATTTAAATAGGGGGCGTGTTCATCCGCCGCGCGCAAATTCACAAAAAATACTGTAAAATCTCCCGATACGCGAGCAAAAAAGACTCTTTCACAGCGATAATATATTGAGCTGGGGTGTGCGCAAAAACGCATCCGCCCGTGTGACGCTCACTGGACCAGCATGCTCCTCTCCTGAAATCCTCTGTGCTGCTCCTTCCGCTGTGTAACCCTCAGTCTCTGACTTTCCGCGAGATCAGTGCCGCTGGGGACTCTGCTCCTCCCACCATGTAACTCATTACAGAGGCCTCACATGCAGATCTTCATTCCATCTATGGTCCCAGAATATATATATATCCGGGCATCACCCCCAATAGGGATCACCAGAACTCCTATAACAGCAGCAGATCCTGTACAATGAGAAGCGGAATCGCACAAAAGCCGCGTCACATGACCAGATTGCACATCACCGTCATACAACTTAAAGGGTCGGTCCACCTTGGAAGCAAATATCTTCTATAGCTCCACGCTTCTACAATGAAAAAGGAGCAACTTTGCAACTAGTCTTTATTAAAACCTGTCCTACCATTCTGTGTATGCAGCTTCTATGCAGAATTATGTGTCTCCATGGCAACAGACAATGAACAACCCCTGAGTAGTCTGATCTTGCAATTACCATCCTTTCCATTAGCAGAAAGTAGACAGTTGGAAAGCAGAAGGACTGCAGGATCAGACTACACAGGGTTTGTTTGCAGTCCGTTACCACGGAGACACATAGCTCTGCACAGGGGCTTTATACACAAAGCAGTAGGAAAGTTTTAATGAAGATTATTTGTATATTTTTTCACTGTAGATGGACTGGAGCAATAAAAAAAATTGGTTGCAAAAGTATACATACCCTTTAACTCAACAATCCTATAAATGAAGTGGCAGCCCACCCAGACCCCATCAATACAGGCAGACAGAGCGCCACGCTCCCCCGCCAGCCGCCTCCTCACTGGCTCAGCATGAATTCCGGTGATGTGATTAATAATTGATTGTAGACACAAATGTCATAACGCATCTCACTCGCACTTACTGGAATCAATGGCTGCTGTCTCTCCGAGGGCCGCGCCAATCACACACTACGGAGTAATGACGCCGGTCAATAGCAATAATCCTCAGATTAGGAAAACACGAAATTATCTGTCCCACACTGCAAATAATGGCGAGTGTACTCCGAGTGCTCTGCGGGCACAAATAAAGGGGGTGAGGACTTGGCAAACGATTTATTGCTGGGGGGGGCATATAAATAAAAATGCAAAAGCGGTATAAATAGTCCTGGTGGTATACAGCTCCTATGCAGACCTATGTGTCTCCAGGGTTACAGACTACAAACAAACCCGAGTCACCTCCAAATCCCTCTGTTCGCCTCCAGATCCCTCTATTTTCTGTCCTCACTTCAGAACTTTGTCTTTCTCCCTGCCCCCCATGCCCCTCCAGACTCCTCTGTTCCCTCCTCCATAACCCTGTATCCCCCTCCAGCCTTCTCTGTTCCCTCCTCCATATCCCTATCACCCTCCAGACTCCTCTGTTCCCTCCTCCATTCCCCCTATCCTCCTCCAGCCTCCTCTGCTCCCCCCTCCCTGCCCCCCATGCCCCTCCAGACTCCTCTGTTCCCTCCTCCATACCCCCTATCCTCCTCCAGCCTCCTCTGTTCCTCCTCCATTCCCCCTATCCCGCACCAGACTCCTTTGTTCCCTCCTCCCCCCCCCATTCCCCTCCAGCCTCCTCTGTTCCCTCCTCCATACCCCCCTATCCTCCTCCAGCCTCCTCTGTTCCCTCCTCCATACCCCCCTATCCCCCTCCAGCCTCCTCTATTCCCTCCTCCATACCCCCTATCCCCCTCCAGACTCCTCTGTTCCCACCTCCATACCCCCTATCCCCCTCCAGACTCCTCTGTTCCCTCCTCCATACCCTGTTGTTCCCCTCCAGCCTCATCTGTTCCCTCCTCCATACCCCCCTATCCCCCTCCAGCCTCCTCTATTCCCTCCTCCATACCCCCTATCCCCCTCCAGACTCCTCTGTTCCCACCTCCATATCTCCCTATCCCCCTCTAGACTCCTCTGTTCCCACCTCCATACCTCCCTATCCCCCTCTAGACTCCTCTATCCCCTCCTCCATACCCCCTATTACCCTCCAGACTCCTCTGTTCCCTCCTCCATACCCTGTTGTTCCCCTCCAGCCTCATCTGTTCCCTCCTCCATACCCCCCTATCCCCCTCCAGCCTCCTCTATTCCCTCCTCCATACCCCCTATCCCCCTCCAGACTCCTCTGTTCCCACCTCCATATCTCCCTATCCCCCTCTAGACTCCTCTGTTCCCACCTCCATACCTCCCTATCCCCCTCTAGACTCCTCTGTTCCCACCTCCATACCCCCTATCCCCCTCCAGACTCCTCTGTTCCTCCTCCATTCCCCCTATCCCGCACCAGACTCCTGTGTTCCCTCCTCCCCCCCCCATTCCCCTCCAGCCTCCTCTCTTCCCTCCTCCATACCCCCCTATCCTCCTCCAGCCTCCTGTTCCCTCCTCCATACCCCCCTATCCCCCTCCAGCCTCCTCTATTCCCTCCTCCATACCCCCTATCCCCCTCCAGACTCCTCTGTTCCCACCTCCATACCTCCCTATCCCCCTCCAGACTCCTCTGTTCCCACCTCCATACCTCCCTATCCCCCTCCAGACTCCTCTGTTCCCACCTCCATACCTCCCTATCCCCCTCTAGACTCCTCTATCCCCTCCTCCATACCCCCTATCACCCTCCAGACTCCTCTGTTCCCTCCTCCATACCCTGTTGTTCCCCTCCAGCCTCCTCTGTTCCCTCCTCCATACCCCCCTATCCCCCTCCAGCCTCCTCTATTCCCTCCTCCATACCCCCTATCACCCTCCAGACTTCTCTGTTCCCTCCTCCATACCCTGTTGTTCCCCTCCAGCCTCCTCTGTTCCCTCCTTCATACCCCCCTATCCCCCTCCAGCCTCCTCTATTCCCTCCTCCATACCCCCTATCCCCCTCCAGCCTCCTCTATTCCCTCCTCCATACCTCCCTATCACCCTCCAGACTCCTCTGTTTCCTCCTCCATACCCTGCTGTTCCCCTCTAGACTCCTCGGTCCCCTCCAGTACACATCTCTATCCCCCTTCAGACCCGTCTGTCCTCTCCTAAAGAATTCTGTCTTCCTCCAGACCCCACCTGTCTTCTCTCATTCTCCACTAGACCCCTCAGTCTCCCTCCCCTTACAGACTTTAGTCCTCTTTCAGACCCCTCTGTGCCCTCTTCCAGAATTCTGTCTTCCAACAGACCCCCCATCCATCTCCAGACCCCCTGTCCCTCTGCAGACGCCTCTCTCTCCATAGACCACCCTGTCCCTCTGCAGACCCCTCTAGCAGGATCAAAAGGGAACAAAAGGATCAGATATGTTGAAATCCAACTGCCAGATGGCGATCCCTCCTGACATCTTCTGATCGGGGGTCTGTCATACACATGAGATAATTGGTGCATTTGGGGGATACACCTCCAGTGTACACGGTCACCTTAAGGGGGTTCTTAAACAGACAGATTCCAATTGCAAAATCCGTGATTGTCGAATTCTGCGAGCGGAGGAAAAATGGCAGCGTGCTCTATTTTGCAGCGGACGGCCACCATCGAAGTCAACGGAGGCCGTGCAACCTGCAGCACATATGCAATTAACACTGGTATGGGCTGCGGGTACTCGTGGGTACCCTGCATGGCGACGGCGAGCCGCTGCTGTCATCTGCAACACAGAACATTTAGGTATGCAGGGTCACCGGCCGGGCTCACGCATGCGGAATCCGGTCTGTCCGTGTGAGAGCGGCCTGAGACCGCATGCAGCGATGCCACTTCGGGTCACGTCCCCACAATGCGGAGCTCAGTAATCCCCGTCCTGTCTTCCTTATTGTCCTATTTTTAGATTTTCGACCCTTTTATTTACTTCATCACATTCTTCGTTCCTGGGATGCTGATACTTAACATTCCTCCGACTCTAATCCCCCCCGCCCCCCACCCCGCACTTCACAAAGTCAATCAGCCGCTTCCCAGCTGCTCCCATAAGACATTTCTGTCTTAATAAACCCCCGCTGGACAGTAGAAATTCTCCTACCGTAGAAAGGGTGGGGCTTACATGTAAAGGGGAGGGGCTTGGGAGGACCTGTATACTTCTGTTACGGAAATCAAGTGCTATAGAATATACTAAGGCGGCATATCACCTGGAAGTAGCATCCTGCTCTGTGTAGCGGGTTAGGAATAGGGCCGCATTTACCACTGGTCACTGGAGGGCCAATGCCTAGGGCGGCCGGCCACGGGGGCGGCGCTAGGAGTTGATTTATTCAGTTACGGTATTTCAAACTCCTTTCTCCGAAGAAACGCCCTGCAAGTTGTACAACAGAAGGTTCTGCAGCCTGTCATATACTTGGTGTTACAATTACTTCCCATTTTCTCTGCTTCCTATCACTGAATCCAGAGCCTAAAGTGTCCCAATACGTCTCACAGCTGAGGGTTTGTCACAATTATATCCAGGCTGGACAATCTTCTGTGAGCTGAACCCATCAGCAGTATAAACTGTCCTCCTGTCCTCATAGTTTGCTACAATGTGTCAGTGCAGGAAGCATGTATCAGTCTGCAGTCCAGAAGAGCGATTGGACTGGATACAATTGTAGCAGATGATCAGCTGTGTCAGCAGGATTAGGGCCCAGTGGGTTTTCACTCTTTTGATGTATTTCCATTCACTGACTGCAAGCAACAATAATGAAGAAGTTAGAAAGTTGCAGAAAGTTTTCTGATGCAAGAGTTACAATTTGCCTATAGGAAGCTGAGAAAACTCTTCTTCAAGCTGCGCTGCTATACGCTGCGCTGCTATACTCTGCGCCGCCGTACCCTGCGCTGCTATACTCTGCGCCGCCGTACCCTGCGCTGCTATACTCTGCGCCGCCGTACCCTGCGCTGCTATACTCTGCGCCGCCGTACCCTGCGCTGCTATACTCTGCACTGCCGTACCCTGCGCTGCTATACTCTGCACTGCCGTACCCTGTGCTGCTATACTCTGCGCCGCCGTACCCTGCGTCGCTGTCAGACTTTACTTTAGGTGCACGAAAAGAACTAAATCCAGGGGACAGAGTGGTAGTAACTAGTAAGTTGGCACTCCACATCCCGCCCCTTTAAGATCTAATTGCTTTGCTAATTTGAACAGTTGAACCCAGCAGCATCTGGCGGTGATCCAGGCTCCGGAAGCTTCTCCTGCGCACTGAGCGCTCCAACCAGTAATCCCACATCAGATCACAGCTGTGGAGGCGCTCGAGTGTGAGGAACTGGGGTGTAAGGTGTTGGGGTGCAATGCACTGGGGTATATGGGATGTGAGGTATTAGGTGCTGGGGTGTAAGGAATTGGGGTGGGGGTGTTGAGTTGTAAAGCACTGGGGTGTAAGGTGTTCAGCGTTGGGGTACGAGGTGCCGGGGGGGCGAAGCTTCCTACAATAACACTGCGGGGCTCAGGAGTGATTTGTATTCCTGGGAACATATTGGGGTTCATGACGCCCGCTTTCCTTGTGGCAGTTGTGCCCCATATCCGCCCTGAAGAGTTGCACATTTCAGATAATGAGATTGGTGGGTACAAGAGCCGAGACCCTCATCGCAGAACGCCAAATCCCAATGCACCACTGATTGCAAAGACAGACCGATGCCAGTGTGGTAACAAGAGGGGCTCCGACACCCCCAGAGTGCCCACTGACACAATGTCTATAGGACACAACAGATTTTAGGCGGACTACCCCTGTAATTACATTATTTATGGTTATAGCCCTCTTACCCAATGTTATGGCCTGCCTAGAGGGGGTGCAGCTAGCGGGTTATGGAGTCCACTTGCCCCTAAGCCGCTATAAAAGACCTAGCCTCAGTGCCCCCATAATCAATGTCTCAGTGAGTGTCCCCAATAATAAGCAGTGCCCCCATAATGACAGCTGCACTGTACTAGAACATTAGATGCCGACAGTCGCAGTGAGCGCCCCCAATGCCAACCTCAGTGCCCCCATAATGACAGCTGCATTGTACTAGAACATTAGATGCTGACAGTCGCAGTGAGCGCCCCCAATGCCAACCTCAGTGCCCCCATAAGGACAGCTGGTCTCCCATAACATTGGACACAGCGTCCCTATGACAATGACAACCTCAGTGCCCCCATAATAACGGTTGTGGTGCCCCATAATAATGACAACCACAGTACCCCCAAACAACAGCCACGGAGTTTCCATTACAATGACAGCACCCCCATAATGGCCTCATAACAGCTTACAACACCCCAACAAACTGTAGCGACTGGTTCTGGCACCATATGCAAGTGATTGTATAGTATGTCATCATATGTCTGGCAACTGGGAAATCCCCCGCTATAGGTCACCCCTTCTGTGTTACCTGAGCCCTGATTGGCTGAGGTGGGGGTGGCCTGGAAGGTGCTAGAAGCTTTTGGAAAGGGGAAGTAATACCATGTTTCCCAAAAAATAAGACCCGGTCTTATATACATTTTTGACCCAAAAGAGGCGCTAGGTCTTATGTTACTTAGCTAGCAGGCTCGGTCCACCTCCATCACGTCGTTCTCCAGAGGCCCGCGCTCTTCATCAGTCCCAGCCGCTCCTACAACCCGAGCAAGTTCAGAGAAGAGTTACCAAGATGGTGATGATGATTCCTGGTGACGGAGTTCATAAATTCCGCCTCCAGGAAGTGATGACTGTGATTGGTTCTCGAGCGCCATGCTCAACCAATAAATGCAGGGCTTGATTAGTTCATCCAGCGCTGCATAGATTGGCTGAGCTGCTGCACTCGAAGAACCAATCAATGCAGCGCTAGATGATCCAATGCTATGGCTATGATTGGTTCATGGAGCGCTGCATTGATTGGCTGAGTGCAGTGCTTGAGAGTACTGCGAGGACTGCGGGAACAGTGCGGACCTCTGGAGAGCGACCCGACCTCACATGCTAGGTAATGGATTCCTTTTTTTTGAAGTAGTATAGCTAGGGTTTTTTTATTCTGGTTAGGGCTTATATTCCAAGCAGTGACACAGTGCCCCCCCCCCCCCAACAGTGCCCCCCCCCCCCCCAACAGTGCCCCAGTGCCCCACAGCAGTGATAACCTCAGTATCCCAGCCACAGCCCCCACAGTCTCCAGCACTGCAGCCCCCCGCAGTGTCCCCGGCCGCCCACATGCAGTCACTTCCTCTTCACACAACTCGCTGCAGGCAAATCCGGAGCTGCTGAAACCACAAACCTACTGCGAATCTCTACAATCAGCATTTTGGCGCCTTGTTCCCATCATGCACTGCGCCTCCACATGATTTCCACACGGGACCACGAAAAATAATGTCCTGGACGCCGAATCGACCTGCAGAATGTACTGCGATTCGCTGTGCGTATTTGTGCGGCCTATTTGCTCCAAGACCGGTCAGGCTGCGAATTTATTTACTTGCAATCCCATCATGAGAACGAACCCATCCAAATCAATGGCTGCTATTCACTGCGCAAATCCGCCCGTGCGAAGGAGGAGCCCTAACGCTACGAGGGAACGCTACGGGATCTATCAGCAAAGCAGGGGCGGGTGAATAGAATGGGACCGCCGACCCTCCAAAAAAACAGACGCAAGTTGTGTACACAGCAGGGCCGAAGAACGACTGCTCCGTGCTTCCATTTCACATCCGTTATATTCTCTGCTTGCTGTCAGTGAATGGAAACACTCCTGGCCTGAAGTGCTACATGATGAATTTGGTTATACAACATGAAGATCGAAATGTTGCACTGCAACTCTGCCTCCAGCGACCGTCCAGGGGGTTATGCTGCGACCTGCGAGTTAACGCAATCGTAACAGGACAGTCGCAAAAAATCCCAAATTGTTGGATTTTTTGGTGCGGGTTGCAAAAGTGCTCGTAGACTGAAATGCACGGAGCGAATGACAGCCAAATTACAGATCGAAAATAGTCACATGACAGCGAGTCTCCGATTGGTCACACAATGTATTTGGTCATGTGACTTTTCTGAGGCGAATCTCTCACCCAATTCTGGCTGTTAGCGCATTCAACCGTCCCACTATTTTCTATGTACTTTTTCGCGCATGCGTTTCTTTTTTTCCTCGTTGCGACAATTCGAGATGTAAAAATGCAAGAAAATCCCACTGCGCTCACAAGCATTTGCGATTTTATGCGAGTGCGATACGATTGTTACCACTGAAACTATTGGAAGCACTTTTGCATTTTGTTTTTTTTACGCACATAAACTAATAGGCAGGCATGAGCGAGTGATACAGTACAGGGAGTACAGCATACGCCACCCCTGCCTTACTAATAGACAGGCATGAGCGTGCGGTACAGTACAGGGGGTACAGCATATGCCACCCCTGCCTTACTAATAGACAGGCATGAGCGTGCGGTACAGTACAGGGGGTACAGCATACGCCACCCCTGCCTTACTAATAGACAGGCATGAGCGTGCGGTACAGTACAGGGGGTACAGCATACGCCACCCCTGCCTTACTAATAGACAGGCATGAGCGTGCGGTACAGTACAGGGGGTACAGCATACGCCACCACTGCCTCACTAATAGACAGGCATGAGCGAGTGATACAGTACAGGGGGTACAGCATATGCCACCGCTACCTTACTAATAGACAGGCATGAGCGAGTGATACAGTACAGGGGGTACAGCATACGCCACCCCTGCCTTACTAATAGACAGGCATGAGCGTGCGGTACAGTACAGGGGGTACAGCATACGCCACCGCTACCTTACTAATAGACAGGCATGAGCGTGTGGTACAGTACAGGGGGTACAGCATACGCCACCCCTGCCTCACTAATTGACAGGCATGAGCGTGCGGTACAGTACAGGGAGTACAGCATACGCCACCCCTCCCTCACTAATAGACAGGCATGAGCGTACGGTACAGTACAGGGAGTACAGCATACGCCACCCCTGCCTTACTAATAGACAGGCATGAGCGTGCGGTACAGTACAGGGAGTACAGCATACGCCACCCCTGCCTTACTAATAGACAAGCATGAGCGTGCGGTACAGTACAGGGGGTACAACATATGCCACCCCTGCCTTACTAAGAGACAGGCATGAGCGTGCGGTACAGTACAGGGGGTACATCACACGCCACCCCTGCCTTACTAATAGACAGGCATGAGCGTGCGGTACAGTACAGGGGGTACATCACACGCCACCCCTGCCTTACTAAGGGACAGGCATGAGCGTGCGGTACAGTACAGGGGGTACAGCATACGCCACCGCTACCTTACTAATAGACAGGCATGAGCGTGCGGTACAGTGCAGGGAGTACAGCATACGCCACCACTACCTTACTAAGAGACAAGCATGAGCGTGCGGTACAGTACAGGGGGTACAGCATACGCCACCGCTGCCTTACTAAGAAACATGGGGCATCTTTGCAAATATCAAGAGCTCTGACCTCCACGTTGCGCAATTCCATTAGGACAGACAGTAAGATGGAACAGATGTTTGTGCGCGGAGCCGACTCTCCTGACTGCAATCACAGTTATTGCCATTTAGTTAAGTCATAAAACCTTTTCAGAATGAATTAATAGCGGAGTCCAGGAAATCACCGTTACACAACATCCTGCTGTCTGCATCCCCTTTATGCAGGCGCACATAATTGTCCGCGCACATTAATTACGAGCCTCGTGAAAGGCCGGGCGCGGCGAGTCCGGCCGGTAATGCTTCATCCAGGCTGCATAAATAGACCCAGAGAAAGTAATGTACGAAATGTACCAAACAGAACGCCATAAAGGATGGCGAGCCGCAGACCGCCGCAAGATATACGGCTGACATAAAAGCCGCTGCAATGCGGAAAAGTGAAGTCAGTCCTTCAACATCGCGGCCGCAGAGAAGACGCTTCTCGAGCAGTAAAGATGATCTTGGCTGCTTCAAAGTAGTGTCTCCTTAAAGGGGAGGTCACAAGAGTGTTGGCATACTCAGGACCCCCACAGTCTCCGGATGAGGCTTCTGCAGATTTGTATATGAAGGGGCATTTCTAAGCAATTTTGGGGCATTCTCGGGCCTAAAGGGTAGCCTGGCCTCAAGGAGTCAGTTTGTAAGATCTGAATGGCCGCGTGCAAGGAAGATTAGATCCCTCAGTAAAGAGTTAGGCTTCTTTCACACAGGCGCATTTTACCGTGATTAACGTGACATTTTGAACGCCGCGGTATAACGCTACCATTGAAATCAATGGGGCCTCGCAGTTATGCGCTCGGACACGACGCTGGACGGCACTTTCCAGCGGAGTCTGTTCTATATTTGTCCATTTAGCGGACCTTATCACCCATCACAATTATGGGATGCGCTAAGACACGCTGTTAGACGCAGGGAGCTGTGGCCGAAAGCGAAAGTAATATCGCAGCGCTTTGCCGCATTCATGTGTGAGAGCCGCCTTAAGGGATGAAATCCAGGAGACGTCTTGGTGCAGCCCCTGGGAGAAGCCCAAAGCCAAATCAGTCAGTGACCCCCCAGCGGAGGGTCTGAGGGGAACCCCTGTGCCCCGCTCCCCCTCCAGCCCTGCACAAGGCATGATACAATGTATCTAATAAAGTCCCACCGCCAGACACAAATGTAGATAGTCACAACCCCGATTCCTTCTGTAAGGATTTCATAAAACTCTCTTTTTGGATTTTTCGCTTCCTTCGGGGTTTACAGTCCCTTAAGAAAAACGGATGATTGTTCTAAGAATAGTGACCGGCCTCAAAAAAATTCTATTTTTATCTTCATTCAAACACAAAAATTTGACGGGTCAAAAAGACTCTGGAAAATCTTAACCCTGAAGATAAAATGCTTCTAGCGCAGTTTTTATAATCGGCGGCTGCTGTTCGTGTCCTGATAACATGAGCGGCGCAGTCCGTGTTCTTCCGACGGCTCGGCGTTACGTGTCATGAGGAGGAGAATTGGCTTGTTTAGTTACTGATTAGCGGGACATAAATATCGGACCCTCCAAATTCTTTCAAAAGGGTCGGAGGGGGGAGGTGGCTGCCGGGTCCAACCGGGGTCAGAAACTACACTATCCTACAAAAAGTAATCGGCCCCCTGAGCAAAAATCCCAAGTAGTATTTATTTCCATATGTTAATAAGTGGGGCTCCTTCAGCCCCAGTGACGTCGGATACTCTCTCTGGCATAATTTCTACTAATGTCTGATACACTTCAGCTAGTATTTCCCTCCATTCATCCTGCAAATGTCTGGCGATTTCTGTCACAGAGATTCATCGGTCCGTCTACAGTGGAGCAAGGAGCGTCGTCATTGGACAGTTGAGCAATGGAAGAACGTTCTATGGCGTGACGAATTGCACTACTCCATCTTCACAGCAGATGGATGTACCTGGGTGTGGAGGATCCTGGGGAATGTGTGTTGGGCCAACAGTTAAGAGGTTCCATTATGGTCTGGTGAGATTTTACATGATATGGCCTCGGTCTGTTGGTCGTAGTGACAAGAACCGTGAACATGGAGGTGACCCTGACATTCTAGACAATATGCTGCAGACAAAGTGGAAATGGTCGGCCATACTTTCAACAAGGCAACGCGACTTGACTCAAATCCAACTCTGGTTCACATTGGTTTGAGGATATGGATCTTCCACAATTGGACTGGCTGCACAACCTGAACCCGACTGAACATCTTTGGGATGAACTGGAACATCAGATCAGGAAATATGAACAGCGTCCGTCTTCTATGACTCACCAGACATTTGCAGGATAAATGGAGGGAAATACCAGCTGAAGAGTATCAGACATTAGTAGTTCTGCCAGGGTGAGTATCCGATGTCATTAGGACAAAGGAGCCCCATTAATTAACATATGGAAATAAATACTACTTGTGATTCTTGCTCAGGGGTCCAATTACTTTTGGTGGGTTAGTGTATCATGTCCAATAAACGTATCTCACAAACCCGAGGGCTGCAGCCTATGGAAGTCTGTCAGGGCATGCTGGGAGCTTTAGCGTGGCAACTACACAGGTTGGGCGGCACAGCAATAGACATTGGGGAGACATAGAAGGTGCATTCACTTACGAGGTGGCCGAAATGGCGCATGTGCCAGGATACACTCGGTGTGGGTCACTAGGCTCATCAGTCACTTTTCTCCTTATGCCGCCTCTTGGCTGGTGAACATGGGCACCAGTAACGGGGGCTTAGATCTGTCCACCGAGATACCAAGCTGTTGTGCCATGTGCACCATTTTGCAGACTCGTAAAGGCACCCTTTTTAGCACCCTCTTGATAGTTTTCCTCCTGTGGCACTGTCCATGGTGAATTGAACCCTACTGATACAACGGCTTCCTTGCCATGTCCGCGGGCCAGCGGGTCCAGTTGCATAGTTTTGCAGCCACAGCCCTGCTGACTATATTGCAGCTTTCCTTTTGCCTCCACTCCTCCTGACCTTTCGTTTCGAGTCCAGTTTAGATTTGGCTCTCGCTGCTCCAGTGGGAAGTTCCCACCACTTACTGTCGATGGATGACATATTGGATTTGATGGGCAGTGAGCAATAGAGACCGCCCACTTGACAGATTCAAAGCACCCGGGGTAAGTAATACTGCAAAAGAGTCAGTGGGGGCGCAGCTGCAAAACTATGCAACCAACCCCACTGACGGCTTCCTTAAAGGGATTTTGCCACTTCTGGCCGGATGCACAGATCTAGTGGTGTTCTGCATGCATGCATGGTCCCGTGCAGGAGCTGCGCATGCGCAGTGTCACGTTTCTTGCTTACAATGTAAATGGATTACGCTTGCGCTTGAAATTATTTACGATATGAGAAAACCCTTTAAAGCTGGGCATCACACAAAGTCACGGCTTCTGGGAGCGCTGCATGAAAATCCAATATGGCTTCCATTCCAGCGATGGTGGGGGGTTGGCGTCCAACGTTTCATCAATGTGGCCTGCGTATACCTGAGCTCGCTATAAACCGACAGAGCGAGGATTGTTAAAAACGCGACAGAAGAGGAAAAATGGAAGAATTTAATTTAAGTGTGAATGTTAATCCGGGGAGAAGTGAAGCCGCCGCTGGGAAGTTGGGAGGGAACCTCCCCCGTGACGATACAAAGCCGCCGCTGGGAAGTTGGGAGGGAACCTCCCCCGTGACGATACAAAGCCGCCGCCGCCACTTTTTTTTTCTTTAGTTTTTTCTATGTCAGCAGAAAACAATAAGGTTAAATAAATGATTATCAAGTTATAACGTGTCGACATAATAATAACACAGCATGTGACGCCAGGGAATTAATTAGGCTTTCCCCTCTCTCGGTCGGGGGGACTTAGTGAAGGGTCACTTACCTGCGCCTGAGATGTCGTCTTGGTGACGTTTTGCAGACTTTATGGAATTATTTACATCCAGATTATTTTACTTTCAAAGATAAAGCACTGATGATGAATGCCGACCGGTGAGATAGGCGCTCGTCTAGCGGGCCTTCGGTTAGGGGACGCACGACCGTTCCTGTGATTGTCGCCCCGTAGAGCTGGCATTAGTCAGCTGCACATCTTCCTGTTTACATGGGATGGAAATGTACAACCAAAACACTTACTGCCCCCGGGTCATCCTCCCTTGCAGATGTCGCCGCACACAACATCCTGGCGCTGGCCAGTGTTGGGCCCAGGTGTGGAGGTGGGCCCAGGTGTGGAGGTGGGCCCTGGTATGGAGGTGGGCCCTGGTGTGGAGGTGGGCCCTGGTGTGGAGCTGGGCCCTGGTGTGATGTTGGGCCCTGGTGTGATGTTGGGCCCTGGTGTTGTGGGCTCTGGTGTTGTGGGCCCTGGTGTGGTGTTGGGCTCTGGTGTGTTGGGCCCTGGTGTGGTGGTGGGCCCTGGTGTGGTGGTGGGCCCTGGTGTGGTGGTGGGCCCTGGTGTGGTGTTGGGCCCTGGTGTGGTGGTGGGCCCTGGTGTGGTGGTGGGCCCTGGTGTGGTGGTGGGCCCTGGTGTGGTGGTGGGTCCTGGTGTGGTGGTGGGTCCTGGTGTGGTGGTGGGTCCTGGTGTGGTGGTGGGTCCTGGTGTGGTGGGCCCAGGTGTGGTGGTGGGCCCAGGTGTGGTGGTGGGCCCAGGTGTGGTGGTGGGTCCAGGTGTGGTGGTGGGTCCAGGTGTGGTGGTGGGTCCTGGTGTGGTGGGCCCAGGTGTGGTGGTGGGTCCTGGTGTGGTGGGCCCAGGTGTGGTGGTGGGTCCTGGTGTGGTGGGCCCAGGTGTGGTGTTGGGTCCTGGTGTGGTGGGCCCAGGTGTGGTGTTGGGTCCTGGTGTGGTGGTGGGTCCTGGTGTGGTGGTGGGTCCCGGTGTGGTGGTGGGTCCTGGTGTGGTGGTGGGCCTAGGTGTGGTGGTGGGTCCTGGTGTGGTGGTGGGTCCTGGTGTGGTGGGCCCAGGTGTGGTGGTGGGTCCAGGTGTGGTGGTGGGTCCTGGTGTGGTGGGCCCAGGTGTGGTGGTAGGTCCTGGTGTGGTGGGCCCAGGTGTGGTGGTGGGTCCTGGTGTGGTGGGCCCAGGTGTGGTGGTGGGTCCTGGTGTGGTGGGCCCAGGTGTGGTGGTGGGTTCTTGTGTGGTGGGCCCAGGTGTGGTGTTGGGTCCTGGTGTGGTGGACCCAGGTGTGGTGTTGGGTTCTTGTGTGGTGGGCCCTGGTGCGGTGTTGGCTTCTTCTGTGGTGGGCCCTGGTGCGGTGTTGGCTTCTTCTGTGGTGGGCCCAGGTGTGGTGTTGGCTTCTTGTGTGGTGGGCCCTGGTGCGGTGTTGGGTTCTTCTGTGGTGGGCCCTGGTGCGGTGTTGGGTTCTTGTGTGGTGGGCCCTGGTGCGGTGTTGGGTTCTTGTGTGGTGGGCCCAGGTGTGGTGTTGGGTTCTTGTGTGGTGGGCCCTGGTGCGGTGTTGGGTTCTTGTGTGTTGGGCCCTGGTGTGGTGTTGGGTTCTTCTGTGGTGGGCCCTGGTGTGGTGTGGGGTTCTTGTGTGGTGGGCCCTGCCAGTAGTTCCACTCCTAATGACGGACCTGTCACCATAGATGCATCAGAGGAGAAATTACAGCCAATCCCTCGAGCAATGTGATTGGCTGCAAAGATCATGTGATCCCACTACCCTGACGTGAGTGGGAGATCAGAGTAGTGGGGGATTGGGAGCTGAAAGGGGTAGTATATAGTTTTTTTTTATTTTACTGTATGAAAGAGGGCACTGTTAGTTGGGGGACACACAGGGGCATTATTACTATGAGTGGGTCACTAAGGGACTATTGCTGTGAGAGGACATAAAGGACGTGGCTTGACATAAAAAGAGCGTGGAGTAAAGTAAAACAATTTGCCCCTACATGTAACACAAGAGTTCTTGCTCCATTTTATTGTTCCAAACCTGAGAGGTAAAGCTGGTTAACTTTGCTGGGTGACCTTAGATTGTGAGCTCCTGGGAACAGGGACTGATCTGAGTCTGTACAACGCTGCAGAATATGATGGCGCTATGTAAATAACTAGAAGTACATAATAGTTGGGATTCTCCATTCACTCCAGTCATTTGTATAAGCCACAAGCACATGACGCCGCTCCCTCCGTCTGCAGATGTTCTCTAATGACAACCATGGATTTAATGAGGCGGCCGCGCCGCGCGTCAGACGCAGATATTAATTCACTCTAATGTAGAGCAGGATTGATCCGGGTAAATTAATATTGGCACAATGATCCAGACAGCTCCTCAGATTACCCAGGGGAGATAAGCAGGGGAGGGGCAGGATAAGCCGCACAGCCCCAGTGACACGGCATGGGGGGTGCAGGCTGCTGTGCGGCTATTGCGTCTCACTGCAGTCTTGCTGCATGCTCGGGCTGGCACGCTGTCAGCGGCTGAGCGCTCGCCACATGAGAAGTTGTTTGTCAGGGTTTTCTACTCCTTCTTTGTCCCCGTCTAAAAAAAAAGTCTTCAGTGCAGCAAGAAAAAGCTTCAGGGAGAAAGGTAGGAAGAGGAGGGCGAGCGGAGCGGCGGATCTGTGTCAGGAGCTCGCAGCACTTTACTGTCATTAACTTAATGCATCCCATTACCAGAATCTACTTAAAATGGAATCAGAGCCGGAAAATGGGACACGACCGCTTCCCAGAGCAAACTCTGTATTTAGGGAACGGGGCTGCTCAGCGACATCTGCTTTCACCTACAATTTGCGCACGACCATAATGGTTCTCAATGGGGTAAATTAAGGAAAAAAGTCGCTCAAAAATCATGTAAATTCCAACATGGTCAGAGATTTTATGACGGTCTCAAAACCTTGTGAGGTCGAGAAGGAGCCCCTGTGAGGACGCGAAGGAGCCCCTGTGAGGACGCGAAGGAGCCCCTGTGAGGACGCGAAGGAGCCCCTGTGAGGACGCGAAGGAGCCCCTGTGAGGACGCGAAGGAGCCCCTGTGAGGACGCGAAGGAGCCCCTGTGAGGACGCGAAGGAGCCCCTGTGAGGACGCGAAGGAGCCCCTGTGAGGACGCGAAGGAGCCCCTGTGAGGACGCGAAGGAGCCCCTGTGAGGACGCGAAGGAGCCCCTGTGAGGACGCGAAGGAGCCCCTGTGAGGACGCGAAGGAGCCCCTGTGAGGACGCGAAGGAGCCCCTGTGAGGACGAGAAGGAGCCCCTGTGAGGACGAGAAGGAGCCCCTGTGAGGACGAGAAGGAGCCCCTGTGAGGACGAGAAGGAGCCCCTGTGAGGACGAGAAGGAGCCCCTGTGAGGACGAGAAGGAGCCCCTGTGAGGACGAGAAGGAGCCGCTGTGAGGACGAGAAGGAGCCGCTGTAAGGACGAGAACGAGCCGCTGTGAGGATGAGAAGGAGCCCCTGTAAAGAAGAGAACGAGCCGCTGTGAGGACGAGAACGAGCCGCTGCGAGGACGAGAACGAGCCGCTGCGAGGACGAGAACGAGCCCCTGCGAGGACGAGAACGAGCCGCTGCGAGGACGAGAACGAGCCCCTGCGAGGACGAGAACGAGCCCCTGCGAGGACGAGAACGAGCCGCTGCGAGGACGAGAACGAGCCGCTGCGAGGACGAGAACGAGCCGCTGCGAGGACGAGAACGAGCCCCTGCGAGGACGAGAACGAGCCCCTGCGAGGACGAGAACGAGCACGAGCCCCTGCGAGGACGCGAACGAGCACGAGCCCCTGCGAGGACGCGAACGAGCACGAGCCCCTGCGAGGACGCGAACGAGCACGAGCCCCTGCGAGGACGCGAACGAGCACGAGCCCCTGTGAGGACGCGAACGAGCACGAGCCCCTGTGAGGACGCGTACGAGCCCCTGTGAGGACGCGTACGAGCCCCTGTGAGGACGCGTACGAGCCCCTGTGAGGACGCGAACGAGCCCCTGTGAGGACGCGAACGAGCCCCTGTGAGGACGCGAACGAGCCCCTGTGAGGACGCGAACGAGCCCCTGTGAGGACGCGAACGAGCCCCTGTGAGGACGCGAACGAGCCCCTGTGAGGACGCGAACGAGCCCCTGTGAGGACGCGAACGAGCCCCTGTGAGGACGAGTACGAGCCGCTGTGAGGACGAGTACGAGCCCCTGTGAGGACGAGTACGAGCCCCTGTGAGGACGAGTACGAGCCGCTGCGAGGACGAGTACGAGCCGCTGCGAGGACGAGTACGAGCCGCTGCGAGGACGAGTACGAGCCGCTGCGAGGACGAGAACGAGCCGCTGCGAGGACGAGAACGAGCCGCTGCGAGGACGAGAACGAGCCCCTGCGAGGACGAGAACGAGCCCCTGCGAGGACGAGAACGAGCCCCTGCGAGGACGAGAACGAGCCCCTGCGAGGACGAGAACGAGCACGAGCCCCTGCGAGGACGCGAACGAGCACGAGCCCCTGCGAGGACGCGAACGAGCACGAGCCCCTGCGAGGACGCGAACGAGCACGAGCCCCTGCGAGGACGCGAACGAGCACGAGCCCCTGTGAGGACGCGTACGAGCCCCTGTGAGGACGCGTACGAGCCCCTGTGAGGACGCGTACGAGCCCCTGTGAGGACGCGTACGAGCCCCTGTGAGGACGCGTACGAGCCCCTGTGAGGACGCGTACGAGCCCCTGTGAGGACGCGTACGAGCCCCTGTGAGGACGCGTACGAGCCCCTGTGAGGACGCGAACGAGCCCCTGTGAGGACGCGAACGAGCCCCTGTGAGGACGCGAACGAGCCCCTGTGAGGACGCGAACGAGCCCCTGTGAGGACGCGAACGAGCCCCTGTGAGGACGCGAACGAGCCCCTGTGAGGACGCGAACGAGCCCCTGTGAGGACGCGAACGAGCCCCTGTGAGGACGCGAACGAGCCCCTGTGAGGACGCGAACGAGCCCCTGTGAGGACGAGTACGAGCCGCTGTGAGGACGAGTACGAGCCCCTGTGAGGACGAGTACGAGCCCCTGTGAGGACGAGTACGAGCCCCTGTGAGGACGAGTACGAGCCCCTGTGAGGACGAGTACGAGCCGCTGTGAGGACGAGTACGAGCCGCTGTGAGGACGAGTACGAGCCGCTGTGAGGACGAGTACGAGCCGCTGTGAGGACGAGTACGAGCCGCTGTGAGGACGAGTACGAGCCGCTGTGAGGACGAGTACGAGCCGCTGTGAGGACGAGTACGAGCCGCTGTGAGGACGAGTACGAGCCGCTGTGAGGACGAGTACGAGCCGCTGTGAGGACGAGTACGAGCCGCTGTGAGGACGAGTAAGAGCCGCTGTGAGGACGAGTACGAGCCGCTGTGAGGACGAGTACGAGCCGCTGTGAGGACGAGTACGAGCCGCTGTGAGGACGAGTACGAGCCGCTGTGAGGACGAGTACGAGCCGCTGTGAGGAAGAGAACGAGCCGCTGTGAGGAAGAGAACGAGCCGCTGTGAGGACGAGAAGGAGCCGCTGTGAGGACGAGAAGGAGCCGCTGTGAGGACGAGAAGGAGCCGCTGTGAGGACGAGAAGGAGCCGCTGTGAGGACGAGAAGGAGCCGCTGTGAGGACGAGAAGGAGCCGCTGTGAGGACGAGAAGGAGCCGCTGTGAGGACGAGAAGGAGCCGCTGTGAGGACGAGAAGGAGCCCCTGTGAGGACGAGTACGGGCCGCTGTGAGGACGAGTACGGGCCGCTGTGAGGAAGAGAACGGGCCGCTGTGAGGAAGAGAACGGGCCGCTGTGAGGAAGAGAACGGGCCGCTGTGAGGAAGAGAACGGGCCGCTGTGAGGAAGAGAACGGGCCGCTGTGAGGAAGAGAACGGGCCGCTGTGAGGAAGAGAACGGGCCGCTGTGAGGAAGAGAACGGGCCGCTGTGAGGAAGAGAACGAGCCGCTGTGAGGAAGAGAACGAGCCGCTGTGAGGAAGAGAACGAGCCGCTGTGAGGAAGAGAACGAGCCGCTGTGAGGAAGAGAACGAGCCGCTGTGAGGAAGAGAACGAGCCGCTGTGAGGAAGAGAACGAGCCGCTGTGAGGAAGAGAACGAGCCGCTGTGAGGAAGAGAACGAGCCGCTGTGAGGACGAGAACGAGCCGCTGTGAGGACGAGAACGAGCCGCTGTGAGGACGAGAACGAGCCGCTGTGAGGAAGAGAACGAGCCGCTGTGAGGAAGAGAACGAGCCGCTGTGAGGAAGAGAACGAGCCGCTGTGAGGACGAGAACGAGCCGCTGTGAGGACGAGAACGAGCCGCTGTGAGGACGCAATCTCAATTGTCAGATAGGCCCAGTGTAGAGAACCATCAGCTAGCTCCTGTCCCGTCGTGGCGGAAATCGCACTGCCCGTGGAAAGGCAGCCTTAATCACCATGTTTCATTTTCACTGCTGAACCCAGTGCCCTTGTGTGCTGACGGATGAATGGCACCAGGATGCACTATGGGAAGAAGACAAGCTGAAGGAGGCAGTGTGATGGGCAATAATCTGCGGAGTATATAGGTCCTACCATCATATGCTTAACTAGATGTAACCCGTACGGTCGCACAAGGCGACGTCAGCCACCTTCTAGGAGAGAGGGCACCAGGAGGATGTCGGTTGGGCCATTGCCCCTCTTGGGTCTGCTTGGACAGACAACTGTCATCTTGAGTTTGATTCTGGTTCTATATCCATGTACTGAGCTTGGTTGTGGTGCTGTACTTGTGTTATCAGCTTGACTCTGGTACGTATTTATTCACTCAGCTGTTCTGGTGTTGCTACTTTCTCTACAATCAGAATACAGGCAGACCACCTATCAGTGCAATGTACATTCTTTTCAAGGTGGGGGCGCCATCTCCCCTACGCTCAGCACTGATCATGTGGATGTGCCATGTACCATCTACCTAAAACAAGAACCTCCTCCTTTTTGGATCCTCTAATGGCAGCGGGTCCCCATCCTGACTTACAGACCCGGCCTCTAAACTCCCCGATCTCATCTAAGCGAGAGTAATCCCTCCGGTTCATGAAGGCCGGACCCAACGACTTCCAGTATTAGACCTGTTGCTGGCATCGTATACTGACATTTCAGGCCTCGACGGGCGACACAACGGAGACCTACACCTTAATGGGCAGGTAGTTATGGCGGATCAGTCGTTGAGTTGCTCCGCCCCCTGGACTCTTTGAACATCCTGGTGAGTCTGAATCAGGAAGCGACAAGTTTTACCAAATCTTTTCCCCACAAGCCTCTATATTGATCGGCTCGGCTCTTACTGCTCTATAATACTCCGATCACACAACATTTCATATCAATCGATTCTTACTCTTCAAAAAGAGGTTCTGCAGGAGCTTCTTCCCTCCCTCCACTGAGAACACATCAAGAATACTTAAAGGGGTTTTAAAGTCAAAAATGGAGGACCTGTCCACCTGATCGGTCATCAATAGCCGCTCGGTGGTATTCTGCTGCCCCAGACTCTAGCTGATCAGCAGGTCGCTCCATGTCTTCTGCCAACCATACAGACACAGTTTTCACCAATGTGAGGATCAGTTGCAACAATGGTCAGAGCCCCCCACTATAGAGGGAGGAGCACCCTATTATACACTGATCTGGGGGTGTCGGAGCCCCCCACTATAGAGGGAGGAGCACCCAATTATACACTGATCTGGAGGTGTCGGAGCCCCCCACTATAGAGGGAGGAGCACCCTATTATACACTGATCTGGGGGTGTCGGAGCCCCCCACTATAGATGGAGCAGCACCCTATTATACACTGATCTGGGGGTGTCAGAGCCCCCACTATAGATGGAGCAGCACCCTATTATTCACTGATCTGGGGGTGTCGGAGCCCCCCACTATAGATGGAGGAGCACCCTATTATACACTGATCTGGGGGTGTCGGAGCCCCCCACTATAGATGGAGCAGCACACTATTATACACTGATCTAGGGGTGTCAGAGCCCCTCACTATAGATGGAGGAGCACCCTATTATACACTGATCTGGAGGTGTCGGAGCCCCCCACTATAGATGGAGCAGCACCCTATTATACACTGATCTGGAGGTGTCGGAGCCCCCCACTATAGATGGAGCAGCACCCTATTATTCACTGATCTGGGGGTGTCGGAGCCCCCCACTATAGATGGAGCAGCACCCTATTATTCACTGATCTGGGGGTGTCAGAGCCCCCCACTATAGATGGAGCAGCACCCTATTATACACTGATCTGGAGGTGTCAGAGGCCCCCACTATAGATGGAGCAACACCCTATTATACACTGATCTGGGGGTGTCGGAGCCCCCCACTATAGATGGAGCAATACCCTATTATACACTGATCTGGGGGTGTCGGAGCCCCCCACTATAGATGGAGCAGCACCCTATTATACACTGATCTGGGGGTGTCAGAGCCCCCCACTATAGATGGAGCAGCACCCTATTATACACTGATCTGGAGGTGTCGGAGCCCCCCACTATAGATGGAGCAGCACCCTATTATACACTGATCTGGGGGTGTTGGAGCCCCCCACTATAGATGGAGATGCACCCTATTATACACTGATCTGGGGGTGTTGGAGCCCCCCACTAAAGATGGAGGAGCACCCTATTATACACTGATCTGGGGGTGTCGGAGCCCCCCACTATAGATGGAGCAGCACCCTATTATACACTGATCTGGGGGTGTTGGAGCCCCCCACTATAGATGGAGATGCACCCTATTATACACTGATCTGGGGGTGTTGGAGCCCCCCACTAAAGATGGAGGAGCACCCTATTATACACTGATCTGGGGGTGTCAGAGCCCCCCACTATAGATGGAGCAACACCCTATTATACACTGATCTGGGGGTGTCAGAGCCCCCCACTATAGATGGAGGAGCACCCTATTATTCACTGATCTGGGGGTGTCAGAGCCCCCCACTATAGATGGAGCAGCACCCTATTATACACTGATCTGGAGGTGTCAGAGGCCCCCACTATAGATGGAGCAACACCCTATTATACACTGATCTGGGGGTGTCGGAGCCCCCCACTATAGATGGAGCAATACCCTATTATACACTGATCTGGGGGTGTCGGAGCCCCCCACTATAGATGGAGCAGCACCCTATTATACACTGATCTGGGGGTGTCAGAGCCCCCCACTATAGATGGAGCAACACCCTATTATACACTGATCTGGGGGTGTCAGAGCCCCCCACTATAGATGGAGGAGCACCCTATTATACACTGATCTGGAGGTGTCAGAGCCCCCCACTATAGATGGAGCAACACCCTATTATACACTGATCTGGGGGTGTCGGAGCCCCCCACTATAGATGGAGCAACACCCTATTATACACTGATATAGAGGTGTCAGAGTCCCCCACTATAGATGGAGCAACACCCTATTATACACTGATCTGGGGGTGTTGGAGCCCCCCACTATAGATGGAGCAACACCCTATTATACACTGATCTGGGGGTGTTGGAGCCCCCACTATAGATGGAGCAACACCCTATTATACACTGATCTGGGGGTGTCAGAGCCCCCCACTATAGATGGAGCAACACCCTATTATACACTGATCTGGGGGTGTCGGAGCCCCCCACTATAGATGGAGCAACACCCTATTATACACTGATCTGGGGGTGTCAGAGCCCCCCACTATAGATGGAGCAACACCCTATTATACACTGATCTGGGGGTGTCAGAGCCCCCACTATAGATGGAGCAGCACCCTATTATACACTGATATAGAGGTGTCAGAGTCCCCCACTATAGATGGAGCAATACCCTATTATACACTGATCTGGGGGTGTCAGAGCCCCCCACTATAGATGGAGCAACACCCTATTATACACTGATCTGGGGGTGTTGGAGCCCCCCACTATAGATGGAGATGCACCCTATTATACACTGATCTGGGGGTGTCAGAGCCCCCCACTATAGATGGAGGAGCACCCTATTATACACTGATCTGGGGGTGTTGGAGCCCCCCACTATAGATGGAGATGCACCCTATTATACACTGATCTGGGGGTGTTGGAGCCCCCCACTATAGATGGAGATGCACCCTATTATACACTGATCTGGGGGTGTCAGAGCCCCCACTATAGATGGAGCAACACCCTATTATACACTGATCTGGGGGTGTCAGAGCCCCCACTATAGATGGAGCAACACCCTATTATACACTGATCTGGGGGTGTTGGAGCCCCCACTATAGAGGGAGCAACACCCTATTATACACTGATCTGGGGGTGTCAGAGCCCCCCACTATAGATGGAGCAATACCCTATTATACACTGATCTGGGGGTGTCAGAGCCCCCACTATAGATGGAGCAACACCCTATTATACACTGATCTGGGGGTGTCGGAGCCCCCCACTATAGATGGAGCAATACCCTATTATACACTGATCTGGGGGTGTCAGAGCCCCCCACTATAGATAGAGCAACACCCTATTATACACTGATCTGGGGGTGTCAGAGCCCCCCACTATACATGGAGCAACACCCTATTATACACTGATCTGGGGGTGTCAGAGCCCCGATCTGGGGGTGTCAGAGCCCCCACTATAGATGGAGCAACACCCTATTATACACTGATCTGGGGGTGTTGGAGCCCCCCACTATAGATGTAGCCACACCCTATTATACACTGATCTGGGGGTGTCAGAGCCCCCCACTATAGATGGAGCAACACCCTATTATACACTGATCTGGGGGTGTCGGAGCCCCCCACTATAGATGGAGCAACACCCTATTATACACTGATCTGGGGGTGTCGGAGCCCCCCACTATAGATGGAGCAGCACCCTATTATACACTGATCTGGGGGTGTTGGAGCCCCCCACTATAGATGTAGCAACACCCTATTATACACTGATCTGGGGGTGTCGGAGCCCCCACTATAGATGGAGCAACACCCTATTATACACTGATCTGGGGGTGTTGGAGACCCCCACTATAGATGGAGCAACACCCTATAATACACTGATCTGGGGGTGTCGGAGCCCCCACTATAGATGGAGCAACACCCTATTATACACTGATCTGGGGGTGTTGGAGCCCCCCACTATAGATGGAGCAACACCCTATTATACACTGATCTGGGGGTGTCGGAGCCCCCCACTATAGATGGAGCAACACCCTATTATACACTGATCTAGGGGTGTCAGACCCCCCACTATAGATGGAGCAACACCCTATTATGCACTGATCTGGGGGTGTCGGAGCCCCCCACTATAGATGGAGCAACACCCTATTATACACTGATCTGGGGGTGTCGGAGCCCCCCACTATAGATGGAGCAACACCCTATTATACACTGATATGGGGGTGTTGGAGCCCCCCACTATAGATGGAGCAACACCCTATTGTACACTGATCTGGGGGTGTCGGAGCCCCCCACTATAGATGGAGCAACACCCTATTATACACTGATCTGGGGGTGTTGGAGACCCCCACTATAGATGGAGCAACACCCTATTATACACTGATCTAGGGGTGTCAGACCCCCCACTATAGATGGAGCAACACCCTATTATACACTGATCTGGGGGTGTTGGAGCCCCCCACTATAGATGGAGCAACACCCTATTATACACTGATCTGGGGGTGTTGGAGCCCCCCGCTATAGATGGAGCAACACCCTATTATACACTGATCTAGGGGTGTCAGAGCCCCTCACTATAGATGGAGCAACACCCTATTATACACTGATCGGGGGGTGTTGGAGCCCCCCACTATAGATGAAGCAGAACCCCATTTTACACCGATCTGGGGGTGTCAGAGCCCCCCACTATAGATGGAGCAACACCATATTTTACACTGATCTGGGTGTTTCGGAGCCCCCCACTATAGATGGAGCAACACCCTATTATACACTGATCTGGGGGTCTCAGAGCCACCAACTATGGATGGAGCAACACCCCATTTTACACTGATCTGGGGGTGTCAGAGCCCCCCACTACAGATGGAGCAGCACCACATTACCATTATATACCATACACCGATCTGGGGGGTCAGAGCCCCCCATTACAGATGGAGCAGCACCACATTACCATTATATACCATACACCGATCTGGGGTGTCAGAGCCCCCCATTACAGATGGAGCAGCACACTATTACACACTACAGGCTGTGATCTGGGGGTGTCGGAGCCCCCCACTACAGATGGAGCAGCACCACATTACCATTATATACCATACACCGATCTGGGGGTGTCAGAGCCCCCCATTACAGATGGAGCAGCACACACTATTACACACTATAAGCTGTGATCTGGGGGTGCCGGGGCCCCCCAATACAGATGGAGCAGCACACACTATTATACACTACAGGATGTGATCTGGGGGTGTCAGAGCCCCCCACTACAGATGGAGCAGCACACACTATTATACACTACAGGCTGTGATCTGGGGGTGTCGGAGCCCCCCACTACAGATGGAGCAGCACACACTATTATACACTACAGGCTGTGATCTGGGGGTGTCGGAGCCCCCCACTACAGATGGAGCAGCACACACTATTATACACTACAGGCTGTGATCTGGGGGTGTCAGAGCCCCCCCAATACAGATGGAGCAGCACACACTATTATACACTACAGGCTGTGATCTGGGGGTGTCGGAGCCCCCCACTACAGATGGAGCAGCACACACTATTACACACTACAAGCTGTGATCTGGGGGTGTCAGAGCCCCCCACTACAGATGGAGTAGCACACACCATTACACACTATAAGCTGTGATCTGGGGGTGTCAGAGCCCCCCACTACAGATGGAGGAGCACACACTATTACACACTACTGGCTGTGATCTGGGGGTGTCAGAGCCCCCCACTACAGATGGAGCAGCACACACTATTATACACTACAGGATGTGATCTGGGGGTGTCAGAGCCCCCCACTACAGATGGAGGAGCACACACTATTATACACTACAGGCTGTGATCTGGGGGTGTCGGAGCCCCCCACTACAGATGGAGTAGCACACACCATTACACACTATAAGCTGTGATCTGGGGGTGTCAGAGCCCCCCACTACAGATGGAGGAGCACACACTATTACACACTACTGGCTGTGATCTGGGGGTGTCAGAGCCCCCCACTACAGATGGAGGAGCACACACTATTACACACTACTGGCTGTGATCTGGGGGTGTCAGAGCCCCCCACTACAGATGGAGCAGCATACACTATTACACACTACTGGCTGTGATCTGGGGGTGTCAGAGCCCCCCACTACAGATGGAGCAGCACACACTATTATACACTACAGGCTGTGATCTAGGGGTGTCGGAGCCCCCCGCTACAGATGGAGCAGCACAGACTATTCTACACTACAGGCTGTGATCTGGGGGTGTCGGAGCCCCCCACTACAGATGGAGCAGCACCACATTACCATTATATACCATACACCGATCTGGGGGTGTCAGAGCCCCCCATTACAGATGGAGCAGCACACACTATTACACACTACAGGCTGTGATCTGGGGGTGTCAGAGCCCCCCACTACAGATGGAGCAGCACACACTATTATACACTACAGGCTGTGATCTAGGGGTGTCGGAGCCCCCCGCTACAGATGGAGCAGCACAGACTATTCTACACTACAGGCTGTGATCTGGGGGTGTCGGAGCCCCCCACTACAGATGGAGCAGCACCACATTACCATTATATACCATACACCGATCTGGGGGTGTCAGAGCCCCCCATTACAGATGGAGCAGCACACACTATTACACACTACAGGCTGTGATCTGGGGGTGTCAGAGCCCCCCACTACAGATGGAGCAGCACACACTATTACGCACTATAAGCTGTGATCTGGGGGTGTCGGAGCCCCCCACTACAGATGGAGCAGCACACACTATTATACACTACAGGCTGTGATCAGGGGGTGTCGGAGCCCCCCACTACAGATGGAGCAGCACACACCATTACACACTATAAGCTGTGATCTGGGGGTGTCAGAGCCCCCCACTACAGATGGAGCAGCACACACTATTATACACTACAGGCTGTGATCTGGGGGTGTCGGAGCCCCCCACTACAGATGGAGCAGCACACACCATTACACACTATAAGCTGTGATCTGGGGGTGTCAGAGCCCCCCACTACAGATGGAGCAGCACACACTATTATACACTACAGGCTGTGATCTGGGGGTGTCAGAGCCCCCCACTACAGATGGAGCAGCACACACTATTATACACTACAGGCTGTGATCTGGGGGTGTCGGAGCCCCCCACTACAGATGGAGCAGCACACACCATTACACACTATAAGCTGTGATCTGGGGGTGTCAGAGCCCCCCACTACAGATGGAGTAGCACACACTATCACACACTACAGGCTGTGATCAGGGGGTGTCGGAGCCCCCCACTACAGATGGAGCAGCACACACCATTACACACTATAAGCTGTGATCTGGGGGTGTCAGAGCCCCCCACTACAGATGGAGTAGCACACACTATTATACACTACAGGCTGTGATCTGGGGGTGTCAGAGCCCCCCACTACAGATGGAGCAGCATACACTATTACACACTACAGGCTGTGATCTGGGGGTGTCAGAGCCCCCCACTACAGATGGAGCAGCATACACTATTACACACTACAGGCTGTGATCTGGGGGTGCCGGGGCCCCCCACTACAGATGGAGCAGCACACACCATTACACACTACAGGCTGTGATCTGGGGGTGTCGGAGCCCCCCACTACAGATGGAGCAGCATACACTATTACACACTACAGGCTGTGATCTGGGGGTGTCGGAGCCCCCCACTACAGATGGAGCAGCACACACCATTACACACTACAGGCTGTGATCTGGGGGTGTCAGAGCCCCCCACTACAGATGGAGCAGCACACACTATTATACACTACAGGCTGTGATCTGGGGGTGTCGGAGCCCCCCACTACAGATGGAGCAGCACACACTATTATACACTACAGGCTGTGATCTGGGGGTGTCGGAGCCCCCCACTACAGATGGAGCAGCACACACTATTATACACTACAGGCTGTGATCTGGGGGTGTCGGAGCCCCCCACTACAGATGGAGCAGCACACACTATTACACACTATAAGCTGTGATCTGGGGGTGCCGGGGCCCCCCACTACAGATGGAGCAGCACACACTATTACACACTATAAGCTGTGATCTGGGGGTGCCGGGGCCCCCCAATACAGATGGAGCAGCACACACTATTACACACTACAGGCTGTGATCTGGGGGTGTCGGAGCCCCCCACTACAGATGGAGCAGCACACACTATTACATACTACGGGCTGTGATCTGGGGGTACCGGGGCCCCCCACTACAGATGGAGCAGCACACACCATTACACACTACAGGCTGTGATCTGGGGGTACCGGGGCCCCCCACTACAGATGGAGCAGCATACACTATTACACACTACAGGCTGTGATCTGGGGGTGTCGGAGCCCCCCACTACAGATGGAGCAGCATACACTATTACACACTACAGGCTGTGATCTGGGGGTGTCGGAGCCCCCCACTACAGATGGAGCAGCACACACCATTACACACTACAGGCTGTGATCTGGGGGTGTCAGAGCCCCCCAATACAGATGGAGCAGCACACACTATTACACACTACAGGCTGTTATCTGGGGGTGTCGGAGCCCCCCACTACAGATGGAGCAGCACACACTATTATACACTACAGGCTGTGATCTGGGGGTACCGGGGCCCCCCACTACAGATGGAGCAGCACACACCATTACACACTACAGGCTGTGATCTGGGGGTGTCAGAGCCCCCCAATACAGATGGAGCAGCACACACTATTACACACTACAGGCTGTGATCTGGGGGTGCCGGGGCCCCCCACTACAGATGGAGCAGCACACACTATTATACACTACAGGCTGTGATCTGGGGGTGTCAGAGCCCCCCACTACAGATGGAGCAGCACACACTATTATACACTACAGGCTGTGATCTGGGGGTGTCAGAGCCCCCCACTACAGATGGAGCAGCACACACTATTATACACTACAGGCTGTGATCTGGGGGTGTCGGAGCCCCCCACTACAGATGGAGCAGCACACACTATTACATACTACAGGCTGTGATCTGGGGGTGTCGGAGCCCCCCACTACAGATGGAGCAGCATACACTATTATACACTACAGGCTGTGATCTGGGGGTGTCAGAGCCCCCCACTACAGATGGAGTAGCATACACTATTATACACTACAGGCTGTGATCTGGGGGTGTCGGAGCCCCCCACTACAGATGGAGCAGCACACATGAACCGGAGTCACGTGCCCCATGTTTTCGTCTTGTGACACAATACACAACAGTGGGAGGATGTCACAACCTGCTCCGGTGTCACACAGCGAGGTGACGGGATCCGGGTGACAACAGCCGCCGGCGACATCACACACTGCAGCCGCCGCTGGCACAATACGATATGTGCCCATACAGGATAGGAGGATGGCACGATCGGCTGTGCCAGCTGCCGGCTCCGGGCATACTCACCACAGTGACCGGTGACACCATGACTGCGGTGCTTGATCCCCTCCTAATCGATCCCTTCCCTGGGATCCCTCCAGATCAGCGTTACAATGTATCACTGCGATCACCGCTGATTGTTATTGTATCTTCTTTCAGAATGCTGTGATGTCACGGCAGGGCGGGGCTAGGTCTTACTGTGGGGGCGGGGCTTGTGCCTGCTCTCAGGTCTCTAGCTGCAGAGCCCTGGCTTAACCCCTCATGTACCAGAGCCCTGTCCTGGAGCTGGTGAGGATGCAGAACAGCAGCAGTGAATGTGCTCATGGATGGATACCTGCAGCTGCCCCCCCCCCCAGTTTGTTACAAATCGCTTTATTTGTTTCATTTACAAGCTTTCAGCACTTTACAAAAAAAACCAATTAAATAAGAACAATATTAAAGAGCTCAATAAATTAATATAAACCATGCCACTTTTAGTGACTCCTGCAGTCCCAGGATTGACCCCCTTTATGACGAGGGTCCTTAGTACTTGGTAGAGCGCCTTTTGCTGTTTTAAACCTGATGCATCACCAGGGCTAGATTAGGGCTGCCCACAGTAAGGTGCAGTCTATTACAATGCCCCCCCCCCCCCACATGCCCCACTAGCAAGTAACAGTGCCCGCTAGTGACCCGTCATAGTAATGGTATACCTCACATACTGACACTGGTAACAGTGCAGTTCCCCTCAGTGATCACAGGTGGCGTCATCTCTGATTAGTGTTGTCCTCTCTCCCTTTTCTTCTCTATTCGCACCCAGACCGCTACAGTGACTCCTCCCGGCCACAACTTGTCTCTGCAGAATTTGACACACAGACATCTCTGGCTCCTAGCTTTTCCATCACGCTCCCTATGTTTTCCATACCTCTACACAATCCATAGTGTCCCAGATAGTAAGTAGCCCCACGCAGTCAATGCTGTCCGCACAGTAAGGCTGCATGTCCACGGCGTGATTCCGCTCACGCAGTCTGAAGCTTTCCATAGCGTTGCTATGAAAAGCGCAGCCGCGGCGTCCACGAGCGGAGACCATAGCGATTCTCCGCTTGTGGGATTCAAAGCCCAGCATGCTGCAATTTGCCGCGATTCTCCACGGTGCACCTATCTGTCAGATAGGCTCAGTGCGGAGAACTGTCAGCTGTCTCCTGCTCCCCAGCGGCGGCTCCCGTGGCGAAGATCTGCCGCGGGGTATCACTATGCCCGTGGTCAGCCAGCCTTAGTGTTCCCTTTTCAGCCCCACCAGTAATTATGCCATAATTTCTGATCCCATTAGATAAGACTGCCATATCTGCCCCCATTAGTAATGTCACAAATTCTACCCCTATTATGGTTAATAATGCCCCCTGTTCTGCCCCTGAAATATATACTGCCCCACTTCTACTCTACTAATGCCACTCTTTGTGTCTCCATGATAGATAAGGCCCCTACTTCTGCCCCATAGATAAAACTGCCACCTTTTCTTGCCCTGCTGGTGAGCTGCCCCCATAGGTAATGCCATCTTTTCGTTCCCATAATTAGTAAGGACACCTTCTCGGCTCCCATTAGTAATAATGCCCTTTCCTGCCCCAATATGACGCATTTTCTGCCCATTATTAATAAGGCTGCCTTTTCTGCCCTCTTAGCTAATAACTTCTGCCCTGTGATAGATAAAGCGCCCCTTCTGACAGAAACTGCTGTATACTCACCTGTTGCTCTTCATTCTCCACGGCATCAGCACAGGTACATGATACGTGCTGGCAGTACCCTTTGGGGTTAAGGCTAGTGCCAGTCACATGACAGCATGTATAACATACCTGCGCGGACCCCGGAAGACCCAGAAGAAAGAGAAGGAAGTGCAGTCTGGAGCGGCTTCCGGGGAGGAAGGGGGTGCTGCAGGTATACAGCGGTTTCTGTTTTTTTCTTAAATGACTGCAAAATTGGGCCTAACTGTTTTTCACCGGATCTCCCGAACCAGTAATAACTTGTGCTTGGAGCTCCCTCAGCCCTCTGAAGAGCAGGCGGCCGGTAGCCCACCCGAACATGGGGGCTATTGGCTGCACCATTTGCACCATGGTTAATCCAGCCCTGGACAGCAGGGCAGAGGAATCTTCCCACATACCCCATGGACAATGGTCTCCAGGTCACGGATATTCTTGGGTTTGTGTGCTGCAGCCGCCACCTTCACATCCCACCAAAGATTTTCGATGGGATTCAAGTCAGGTAGCTGTGGCATCTACTCCTGAGTCTTCCAGAAACCAAGCCTTGGTGGCCTGTTGGAAGGTCCAATGACGCCCAAGCTTCAGCTTCCTCACAATGACATGGTGTTTGCTCCTGGGATTTCTTCATACTAGACAGATTCCATCTTGTCCTCTACACGTTGCAGGTTTCCAGCCCCAGATCATCAGCGAGCCGCCACCATGCTTCACTGTAGGCAGGGGTTTCTTATCAGTGTCTGCTTCACTCCTCCTCCTCCGGACATACCGCTGATCCAGAGGCCCAAAAAGTGCCAGTTTTGTTTCATTGTTTCACAGAACAGAATCCTGAAACCTCCGTGGCTTATATATACGGTTTTAAGCATATTGGAGGTAACTTTTCTTGTGCTTTTGGGTCAGTAGAGATGGACATCTTGGCGTTCGGACATGAAGACCTTCAGTATTTAGTATGTGCCTTACTGTGCAAACGGAGACCTCAGTGCCCGAGAAGCATGGTGGGTGCTGTTACATGGCGCGGCGGGGACAGATGGTGGCAGAGGCAGCACATTCTTACAAAAATATCTTAACTTTACTTAAAGAAGGTTTACTTGTCGAAATGAAATTAGCTGCTTTGACTCCATGGGAGGGCATGAATTACTTGAATGTTGATATAAAGGGATTGTCCAGTTGTAAACTATTACTGGCCTATCCTCAGGATTAGTGATTAATGGTAGAGTGATGGGCATCCGTTGTCTGGGCTCCATGCTGATCAGCTGTTCGCCGCACCACAGCACTTATTTGTGGAACTGATCATTATTGCAGGAAGCAGACAGCTCTATCCTTACTGTACAGGAACTTTGCCTGTAATACTAAGCCTGGCCACTACAGTAAGAACGGAGCTGTCAGCTTACTGCAGAAATCAGCTCAGTGCACAAGCACACTGGCCTAACAAACAGTGTATGGTAGGGGGTCCTCAGCAGTGGAACCCCACAGATCTTCTATTACTGACCTATTCTGTCGAGAGGCCATCAATACTTTACAACTGGACAACCTCTTTAGACATAAGAATTATGCATAACAATAATATAAGGTAGATAGCATACGGAATGTAGCTGGATCAAGTCACCTGGCCAATGACAGATCTCCTCTCGTGCATGGGACCGTGGGCCTCCGATGTCCGCTACCAGTGATGCCACTGATATAATCTGACGACTGCCCGGCATTAATACTACTAGGATAAGGCCAGCGTAAGACTATTGGGTATATTTATCAATGCAGATATGCCAGCTTTTGGAATGGCGTATTTACTAATCACTGAACCAGAAGTCCCTTACGAGAGTCATATAACAGGTTACGGCTTTCTTTCAAGGCAAGTACTGTCGCACTGGCAATAAACTAAAACTCTGGCTAGGAGAGGGAAAGCGGCCGGAGCACGGCGCATCATGAAATAATCGCATGCTGCATAGAAATAAATCCCGGTGCTCAGCTTTACTCCAGGAGGAAGTCCCACAACCGCCTGCAGCCGCACCGACTTCTATCGGAATGTTGACTATTGCAGGCGTCTTCCATGGTTCTCCCTGTAACTCATTCTATTCCTATGGATGTGTGTCAATTCCAGAGTCTTGCAACAATCAAGTCGTCATCCATCCCAGATTACATTTTTATACTATCATTCCATAACGCGTCACTCATGACTGTGGGGACTGCGGATCGGAGCGCGCTCACCGGACTTGATGCGCCAAAAGCATATCTGCACCCACAATTGATAGATTAGCCGGATCCAAGTGTAGGAAGCTGACCAGATACACATGTATGCAGCTTGTAGTATATATTATTATTTACCTATAAATGATAAACATAAATGTGACGAGATACAAAAGAGCCTCTCATTATTATCAGCATTGCCTGTTTATGTGTTACTCTACTGTAACCTAGTTTGAGGCCCCCTGTCCACGGGCGATGCGAAGTCCCACGGTGAATCTCTGCCGCGGGAGCTGCCGCCCGGGAGCAGGAGCCGGCAGACGAATCTCCACCAGTAGGCCTATCTCACAGATAGGCTGACCGCAGAGAATCGCATCAATTCGCGGCATGCTGTGAATTGTCGTCCACGAGCGGAGAATCGCAATGATTTTCTGCTCGCGGACACGGGGCCAGCGCTTCCCATAGCAACGCTATAGAGAGCTTCAGGCGGCATGATTCGACGGCAATTTACCGCTGGCGAAATCACGTCCGTGGACAGGGGGCCTTAAACACCAGAGCTGCACTCACTATTCTGCCAGTGGAGTCACTGTGTACATACATTACTTATCCTGTACTGCTCCTGAGTTACATCCTGTATTATACTCCAGAGCTGCACTCACTATTCTGCTGGTGGAGTCACTGTGTACATACATTACTTATCCTGTACTGCTCCTGAGTTACATCCTGTATTATACCCCAGAGCTGCACTCACTATTCTGCTGGTAGAGTCACTGTGTACATACATTACTTATCCTGTACAGATCCTGAGTTACATCCTGTATTATACCCCAGAGCTGCACTCACTATTCTGCTGGTGGAGTCACTGTGTACATAAATTACTTATCCTGTACTAATCCTGAGTTACATCCTGTATTATATTCCAGAGCTGCACTCACTATTCTGCTGGGGGAGTCACTGTATACATACATTACTTATCCTGTACTGATCCTGAGTTACATCCTGTAGATCTTTTATTAGAAAAGTATAAAACACAACCAAACATGAACAATAACACAACTGTATACAACAAGATAAGGCCCTTCCCCTCTGGTCCATGACCCATTAACAAAAGAAAAGTCACTTTATACCCATTCCCCCTCCCCCCACTGTACACTCACACAGCCACTCATTCTCAATATATAACAAAAATACTTAAAAGAGCATATCACTACAGAAAACTAGAACTACAGGTCCAGCCGAACCCCTGAAACCACACAAATAAAATGAAATAGCGTTAACAATAACAGAAATAACTAACCAAACCAAACTAACATAAAGACTGAGCCAACCGGCCAATAACCAAACAAATGTTGTTGTTTTTTTTTTTTTTGTTTGTTTTTGTTTTTGTTTTTTTTTTGGGTCCCCAGTGCAGCTTGGGGGCCATGCCTGCTCCACCAGTCCGTGCCCAGAGTTCAAAGTTCAGGACGTGCCAAGCCACACCAGGGTTTTTTTTTTTGTTTTTTTTAAAATATACATTATACCACACTTTTCCCTGCCGCAGCCTGGGGGCCATGCCCACTCCACCAGTCCGTGCCCAGAGTTTGTTTGGGACGTGCCAGGCTACGGCTCAAGGCGTGAACCCCACTCCCCCCCACTCCCCACCCAACCTACCTACCACCCAAAATGTGAATATATACAATATATACAAAACCATAATAAACTATACACCGACATACACCAATATACATACTATACAATATTCATACAACCCGAAAGCCTAAGGTCGGCTCACCTGCAGCCCTACTTCTTTTCATTTTGCCCAAACCAAAACAAAAGGCTTCATGGTGCACTCACAGCCCACCACCGGGATTGGAGATGATAAACCGGGCACAGACACGGCAATGCCCTTTCCCTTCTTTTTTTTTTTTTTTTTTTTTTTTTTTTTTTTTTTAAAAAGGTCTCCCTATTCTTCCCCTAATTTGCCCTAGACTGTCCTTAGTCTGCCCCTCAGTCTGACCCTTCATGGAAAACTGTCCCTGCCCTATCCCTCCTCTCTACCTATCCTGTCCCTATTCTCTCCCTACTCTGCCCCTAGAAGATTACTGTCCCTAACGAAATACAAGCCCTCTCCATAGGAGAGAAGCCTTAGATGTGCCCAGCCTCTCATACTCCAAAGAACGTACCTTCACCAGGTCACCCAGGATGTTCCTACATACCGTATCCACGGGGAGGATTTTTAGCTCCGTCGAGACTAGACATCGTGCACTCCAGATGTGGAACCTGACCACTAGGCTAACTAGAAATAAAGTGCAGCGGTCCCTGCCACCAAGACCTCTGAAGGCTCCATAAGCCCACTCCGCATAGGAGAGGTGTGCCAGCTGACGCCAGCCTATGGAGACCCCTACCCGTTGGTAAACCTCTGTATTAAAGGGGCACTGAAGCAGGAAATGCTCCATGCTTTCCAGCACGTCGCTGCACTCCTGACGGGGGCAACCCCTGTCAATCAGAGGCCTGCTCTTCAAGTTACCCCTCACATACAGTCTCCCGTGAAAGCAGCGCCAAGCCAAGTCCCAAAACTTCAAGGGGACCCGGGTTGAATTCAGTAAACGTAACCCTCCCTCCAGGTCCCGACTTGGGCAGTCCTTGAGCGCCAGGGGCTTCTGGAAATGGGTCAACAGGACTCTTTCGTCGAGGAGCCTCCTCGTCAGAGTCCTGATCTCCCACATCCCCAGACCCCACCGGCGTATCACCTTCAGAACCAAGGTAGCGTAAGCCGGGAGATATCCATGCTGCGTGCGAAGGTCCTTCACTCGCCCTCCTGTCTCCCATTCCTGGAAGAAAGGCCGAAACCATCCCCGGCAGGAGTAGACCCACAGAGGAGCCCTCTCTTGCCAGAGGTTGCCTATGTTGATCTTAAAAAAGGTGTCTACAAGAAACACCACGGGGTTGACCATAGATAACCCCCCTAGTCTCCTCGTGCGGTATGTAACATCTCTCCTGATCAGGTTCAACCTGTTCCCCCACAACATTAGGAAGAACAGGTTGTAGACCCGGGTCCAGAGAGGCTCTGGCAAAATGCATACGCTGCCCAGGTAGATGAATAAAGGGAGCAGGTACGTTTTGATCAGGCTAACTCTTTCCCGAAGGGTTAAAGACCAACCCTTCCACTGATTAACCTTGTGAGTGGCACCGTCTAGCCTGTCTACCCAATTTTGCATGGGGTAATCCCCCTGGCCAAATTTGATGCCAAGAACTTTTGCTGAAGTCTGGGGCACCGGAAGAGTGTCCGGGAGATCAAACACAGGATCCCCCCTTCCTAACCAGAGACTTTCGCACTTATCCCAGTTGACCCTGGACCCAGATGCCTCTGAGTAGCCATCCACCTCCGACACCACAAACTCCGCCTCCTCCCTTGAGGACACGAAGAGCGTGACATCATCGGCGTATGCCACTGCCCTCAGGGTAGCCTCCGGCACCGCCCGGTCCATCCCGACCCCTGCTATAGGTCCACAATCAACCCTCCTAAGGAAGGGATCTATCGCAAACACATACAACAGGGGACTTAGAGGACAGCCCTGACGGACACCGGACCCCACCCCGAAAGGGCGGCCCAGCCAACCGTTCACCAGCGGGAAAGTCTCAGCCCCTGCATACAATGTTCGCAGCCAATCAACAAACCCCACTGGCAGGCCGTATCTCAGAAGGACTGACCAGAGGTACTCGTGATTAACCCGATCAAACGCTTTGGCCTGATCCAAGGACAGCAGGTACCCCTCCCAGTGACCAGCCCTACCCTGCTCCACTGCCTCTCGGACACCGAGAACAGCGCTAAAGGTGCTACGGCCTGGAACAGAGCAATGCTGGGCCCCCGAGAGGAGCCGGGGTGCAAACTTGACCAACCGATTAAACAGCACTTTTGCCAGAACCTTCCTGTCCGTATTGAGAAGCGCTATGGGACGCCAGTTCTCAATACGGCTCGAGTCTTTACCCTTTGACAGAAGGATCAAAGCTGACCTCCTCATTGACTTTGGCAGAGTGCCCGAGGAAAGACACTCATTTAATACCTCCGTCAAGAGGGGACTCAAGAGGTCCTTGAAGGTCTTATAATACTCGGAGGTTAGTCCATCCGGTCCTGGCGATTTTTTGAGCCGGAGCCCATCAATCGCCAGTCTAACTTCCTCTTCTCTGATCTCTTCTGTCAAAACATCAAGAGAGGTGTCTACCCCCGGCTCAGGGATAGTTTCAGCCAGGAAAGCCGACATCACTTCCGAATCTAGATCCCTCTTTCCCAAGAATTGCGAGTAGTAGGATCTGACGACCTCCAGAATCCCTGATCTGGATCGATTCAGGGACCCCGTACTGTCAATCAGTCCAGTGACCACTTTACTATTCACTGACATCCTACAGTTTCTGTAAGGGTCGGGCGAGCGGTACTTCCCGAAATCCCTCTCAAAAACCAAGGATGCGTGTCTATCGTACTGGCACTTCTTGAGCAAAGATTTCACTCTGGAGATCTCCTCGCGGCTACCTCCAGTCGAAACGAGATGTTCGAGTTTCCTCCTCAGGCCGTTGTACAGGCAGTACCTGTCCAGGCATCTGAGGTTGGAGAGCTCTCGGAAGAACCTCGCCGCCCTGGTCTTGAACATCTCCCACCACTCTGACTTACTGCTACAGAGATCCAGTAATGGTACCTGGCTCTGCAGAAAATCCTCAAAGGACTGTCTTATCTCTGCTTCCTCCAGGAGTGATGAATTAAGTCTCCAAAAACCTCTGCCCATCCGGGGGGTCTCTGCAACATTCAGAGAAAACAATATTAGACAGTGGTCGGAGAATTCCACCTCAACAACGGACACTGGTGAAGAGATGGCTTCCTCCTTCAAATAAAACCTGTCTATTCTAGACCTGCTCTGACCTCTATAATAGGTGAACCCCTCGTGGCCTGGGGTGTGCCGGATGTGGACATCCACCAGGCGAGCTTCGCTAGCTATGCTATTAAGTGCGACGCTGTCAAAAGTCAACCGCCTGTCTCCAGAGCCTCCCCTATCGCGGGCTCTTGTGACTGCATTAAAGTCACCTCCAAAGACAACTTGGCGGCTGGTAAAAAGGTAGGGCTTGATCCTCATAAAGAGACTCTTCCTGTCCTTTTTTGACTGGGGACCGTAGATGTTGACAAGTCTTAATTCTTGTCCCTTCATGAGGACATCTAAGATCAGGCACCTTCCCATTTCTAATTCAATAACTCGTCGGCATTCAACCGCTGCGGTAAAAAGTACCGCCACTCCGCTATACGGCTCGGCCGCAAGAGACCAGTAGGAAGGGCCTGACCTCCACTCCCTTTTTGCCTTATGTATGGCTGCCAAATCGGACAGCCTGGTCTCCTGCAAAAATAAAATGTCAGCTTCAACTCGGCTGAGAAAATCAAAGGCCGCAAATCTAGCCGTATCTGACTTAATGCTGGCAACGTTAATTGATGCCAGAGTCAGCGGAGTGGGTGCCGCCATCATGAGTGATTAAATTAGACGGCTTTCTTCCTCACACCCCCTTCCTCGGGGTCAGAGGAAAGTCCCTTGCTTCTTTTTTTGGACATAGATGTGTCCATAGCAAGGGATCCCCCGACCCCATCGTCCTTGTTTCCAGGCTCTAGAGTCGCCTCCTCCCCTGTAGGAACTATGCCTCCACGAGGAGGAGACTCAGCGCCCCCTGTTGACCCTTTCTTTGCCCCAGGAAACTTGCCCTTTCCTTCCCCCTCAGAGGAGGAAGAGATGTCTTGAAGGGCTCGGAACCTATTGGAGTGTCCAACTGGAGGTGAGCAGGCTTCCCCTTCCAGTACTTGGCCCGGGGTGGGAGAAGATCTTGAGTCCCCCCTTCGCTTCCTCCTCGTGGCACCTAGCTTACGCCGTTTCTCTAGCCATCTCTTGCCTTCCCCATCCACACTTTCACAGTGGGAGGAATCTGCAGAGTTGGTCTCCTCCCTCTGGATCCTCCTGTCCTCTTCATCTAACTCGCTGTCCCTCAAAGCCTCAGCCGCGAGATTTGCTTCTGGAACAGGGGCCACCATCGACCCACCTGCTGTGGGCGCTCCTGTCAGCTCCCTGCTCCGTCTGCGCTTCTCCTGACGCCTCTGCTGAGCAGCCGTCTTTTGCCGGTTCTTCCCTGGCTCCTGAGCTCCCCCACCTCTGCTGGTCCCCTCACCCCCGGAGGCCACCTCATGACCCCCATCCGTAGGGGCAGAGACCGCATTGGCAAAGGAGCGTGGACAGCGGCTAAATGGGTGACCGAGATCACCACACAGGTTACACCTAATCTCTGTACAGGAGGCGGCAAGATGACCCAGACCCCCACACAGAGCACACTTCAAGGTCTTACAAGCAGCGCTCAAGTGTGAGGGGTCGCCGCACCTGTGGCAGAGCTTCGGCTGCCCCTGGTAAAAGGCCAAGATACGATCCCTGCCGAGGAAGGCCGCAGATGGTATGTGTGCCACTGAGTTTCCTGAACGCTTCAGCTTGACCATGAACGTCCAGGCCCCGGACCATATGCCGTGCTCATCCCGGTTCTTTCTGGGCATCTCCGTCACCTCTCCGTACCTACTGAGCCACGTCATGATGTCAAAGCAAGAAAGTGACTCGTTACGAGTCAAAACGGTCACTTTCTTGATATCGTTCTGGCGAGACACCACCTGGATGGCAAAGTCCCGCCAGCCGGGCTCGTTTTTCATCAGCTCGTAGTTCCCCCAGAAAAGTTCTAGACCCTCCGGGCGAACGAAGCTGATGTCAAACTCAGACGTGCCATAGGGATGGATCAGGGCAAAGATGTCAACCGCCCTAAAGCCCATCTTCAGTAGGAGCTCCACTACCTTCCCCCTTGGAGGACATGCATCATTGCCCCTCCAACGAAGACGGACCACATTCCTACGACCTGCGTCCTGCCCGGGTGTTGGTAGGGACCATACGGTCTCCCCCCTTTGCTCTCGGAAGGCACCCAAGCCATGTCTCTCTTTCCAGAGAGATAGGTCCACCTCTCTTCCTCCAACTGTAATTGAACTCTCCCCTTTCCGTAGAGCCTCCAAGAGGCGCTGTTGCAAAACGCCCTCCCTAGAGCCTGGAGACAAGGAGGACCCACTCCCTCCAGCGGCGACACTGGCATAACTCCTACCAGGTGCTGTCGCCGCTGGAGGGGCGACTGGAACCTGTGACACTTCCTGACCCCCTGAACAAACTGTACCTGCTTGTGCAGCAGGTGCCCCTATATTAGGGGCGCCAAGAGCTCCCTGGGTCTCTGGGCTCTTAGTAGTATCAGAGACCTGGGCTGAACTGGGAATCTTCTTATTACCACTAGTACCTCTCTCGCACGCACCCTCACCATCCGGACCAGATTTTGGGTCAGGACCAGGGTCCAAGCGGGCCTTAGCAGACCTAGGGGGCAACATTGCTGGCCCAGCTTGTGCAGCTGCAACTACCGCAATGTTCCCCCCACGGTCAGCACTCTGTGTTATAGCAGAGATGTTTTTAGTTTTGCTTTTGCTTTTGCCTTTCTTTTTACCTTTGCCAGAAGCCTCCGCATCACTGGGTGCCTGGGACCGAGAGACCCCCGCAGACCGAGCTGTCACACAGGAGACCTCAGATGCTGATCCCGCTGCTCCCTCCGCATCACTGGCCTTACTGGCACCATCACCGCCATAGCCTTCAGCCTTCTCATCTTTACCACAGGGTCCCAGGTCGGAGGTGCCTCTTTCTGGCTTTGCAGCCGGACCAGCGTCCCCCGTCACATAGACAAATTTTTCCTGGGGCTTCCTTTGTTTTCCTTTTTTAACCTTGATTTTTGTGTCCACTTTGGGAATGTCTTTGCCAAAATGAAGACCCCCCATATGAGGAGGGGATTCCAGCAGTTGCGACACCAAAGCCCCCACCTTATGACTTCCTTCCTCCAGATCAGACTCCTCAGAGGTTGTTGGTAGCCCAATTTGCTCTGGCTGGAGATTGCTGGTACTTGTAGTGCTGCCTTGGGTTAGGGCTTGTTCAGCCGAACACGCAGGCTGCTCCCCCAGACTCTCCTGTACATCCTTGTAGTCGTCCTCATCCGAGCTGTCGTCACGATCACTGGACTGATCGGTCTGCTGCAAGTTACTGCGTCCTGCAGCCATCTTCGCAAACCGATCATCGTTCATGATCTTTTCTTTAAAGGGACCGCTCTCCTCCAAGATCCGCTCTCTCACATCTTTCCACACTTTAATGCACTCTTTGCACTTCTGTATCACTTTAGAGACTTCCGCCTTTTTGCCTTTAGAGGTGGCTTGGTCTCTTTGCAGCCTGGCAGACCGCAGTTTTTCCATCTGCATAACAATCTGCTTTCCTGCGGTCTCATACTCGGACATGCTTCTTGCCAGCCGGGAGGCCAGCTCTACCACAGACTCTCCCTCTGGCCTATCACTCCACTTTTCCGGCTTTGCCAGCTTCTGTGGCTTACCTGCCTTCCTCCGGGCCTGGCTACGCGTCACCATCTCGCTGCCTGCGCTGTCGGATGCAGCCGCACTGATGGACTGGCCCGCGTTACTGCGCCTGCGACTGGAGCCCGCGTCACTGCTGCCACGACTTAGAACCGTCCTTTTCTCTGGCTCACCTGCAGTCCTTGGCTTCTTATATTTTGCCGCTGCTGCTGTGGAACATCTTGGAGCTGCAGAAGCCACCGATGCCACTGCGGAGGTCGTTGCGGCCATCTCTGTCCTCCCTCCCTCCGACCGAGATCGAAGGGAGGAGGTGCGGGACTGCATACCAAACAAAGCCCAGAAACGTGCACTGTTCCTGGGCTCTCAACAAGGTCTCCACCTGAGAAGCAGACCACACCCTGGATCCTGCAGAGCTCTTCAGAACACAACCTTACTCCAGAGCTGCACTCACTATTCTGCTGGTGGAGTCACTGTGTACATACATTACTTATCCTGTACTGACCCTGAGTTACATCCTGTATTATACCCCAGAGCTGCACTCACTATTCTGCTGGTGGAGTCACTGTGTACATACATTACTTATCCTGTACTGCTCCTGAGTTACATCCTGTATTATACTCCAGAGCTGCACTCACTATTCTGCTGGTGGAGTCACTGTGTACATACATTAAATACGTCCACATGCCCTAATAACCTTCCTCCAAGGACATACTAGGCGGACCATACATCTTCTATGAGGCCCTTGGAGGGAGGGGCCCCGTTTCTGGTTGCCCCTGAGAACCTGTGTAGCGTTTCCCTTTATACAAAGTCAATGGGGTGAGTAAATGGCCCGTAGGGTGTACAGGGGACAGGGATGCCCTTCTAATCTAGAAGTAAAAACCCAGAAGCAAAATGGTGGGGGGCTATTTTAACATTCACTAAGGACCCCGTCTCTTCTGTGTTGACCGCTGTCATCCTCCTTTGATTTATGGCAACAGTTAGTTAATGGGACCAAGTAACAAGACAGCATACTAAAAGACAAAACGGGCACCACGGCCTAAGCATCCGCCTATTCGCCTATGTAGTGTAAATACCGGCATATATCAGACTGTACAAGGTGAACTGGGCATGAAGGGATGGGGGGGGGGGGGGGGCAATAACCTTCCAGTCTAAAAATATTCATCCTTCATTCTTTGTCTGCGTTCTCGACCAAAAATACTTTCCTGTTATTGCATGTTCCTCCTTGTGCTGCGCGATGTGCCGGGCTGCTAGACCGTCAGTAAAAAGGTATTTAGTCTTGGTGAGGAACTTTAATGGAAAGCTACCCCATAGATACCCACCAAGAAGGGGTGCAACCTGCTAATTTATACCCTGCGGCTTCCCTGGGGCTCCGATAGAGGAAAACATGTCCTGGATGTAATTTCTAAAAAGTGCCTGATGCATGTCTCTTAACTGCCCCAAATTCAGTGAGATAGTTCTGGATTTGGGGGGCTGTCCCACTGTCCTGGGAGGCAGAAGACATGTGCTGTAGGGGGCCAGGAATGGAGTAAGATAAAAAAAACAGCTTATGTTCACCCCTTTTGCACCTTCCTTTGCTCCGATCCTCACTCGCTATAAGGCACTATTACTGTGAGGAGGTCACTGACGGGCACTATTATTGTGAGGGGGACACTGAGGGGCACTATTACTATGAGGGGATCACTGAGGGGCATTATTACTGTGAGGAGGTCACTGAGGGGCACTATTACTGTGAGGGGGTCACTGAGGGGCACTATTACTGTAAGGAGGTCACTGAGGGGCACTATTACTGTGAGAAGGCCACTGAGGGGCACTATTACTGTGAGGAGGTCACTGAGGGGCACTATTACTGTGAGGAGGTCACTGAGGGGCACTATTACTATGAGGGGATCACTGAGGGGCACTATTACTGTAAGGAGGTCACTGAGGGGCACTATTACTGTGAGAAGGCCACTGAGGGGCACTATTACTGTGAGGAGGTCACTGAGGGGCACTATTACTGTGAGGAGGTCACTGAGGGGCACTATTACTGTGAGGAGGTCACTGAGGGGCACTATTACTATGAGGAGGTCACTGAGGGGCAGTATTACTGTGGGCAGGTCACTGAGAGGCACTATTACTGTGAGGGGGTCACTGAAGGACACTATTGCTGTGAGGGGGTCACTGAGGGGCACTATTACTGTGAGGAGGTCACTGAGGAGCAGTATTACTGTGAGCAGGTCACTAAGGGGCACTATTACTGTGAGGAGGTCACTGAAGGGCACTATTACTGTGAGGGGGTCATTGAGGGGAACTATTACTGTGAGGAGGTCACTGAGGAGCACTATTACTGTGAGGAGGTCACTGAGGGGCACTATTACTGTGAGGAGGTCACTGAGGGACACTATTACTATGAGGAGATCATGGAGGGGCACTATTGCTGTAAGGAGATCACTGAGGGGCAGTATTACTGTGTAGGGGTAACTCAGTGGCACTATTACTGTGAGGAGGTCATTGAGGGGAACTATTACTATGAGGAGATCACTGAGGGACAGTATTACTGTGACGGGGTCACTGAGGGGCACTATTACTGTGAGGAGATCACTGAGGGACAGTATTACTGTGACGGGGTCACTGAGGGGCACTATTACTGTGAGGAGATCACTGAGGGACAGTATTACTGTGACGGGGTCACTGAGGGATACTATTACTGTGAGGGGGTCATTGGGGGGAACTATTACTATGAGGAGATCACTGAGGGACAGTATTACTGTGACGGGGTCACTGAGGGATACTGTTACTGTGAGGGGGTCATTGGGGGGAACTATTACTATGAGGAGATCACTGAGGGACAGTATTACTGTGACGGGGTCACTGAGGGACACTATTACTATGAGGAGATCACGGAGGGGCACTATTGCTGTGAGGAGATCACTGAGGGGCACTATTACTGTGTAGGGGTAACTCAGTGGCACTATTACTGTGAGGAGGTCATTGAGGGACACTACTGCTGTGAGGAGGTCACTGAGGGGCACTATTACTGTGAGGAGGTCACTGAGGGGCACTATTACTGTGAGGAGGTCACTGAGGGGCACTATTACTGTGAGGAAGTCACTGAGGGGCACTATTGCTGTGAGGAGATCACTGAGGGGCACTATTACTGCGAGGGGGTCACTGAGGTGCACTGTTGCTGTGAGGAGTCACTTAGGGGCACTATTGCTGTGAGGGGGTCACTGAGGGACACTATTACTGTGAGGAGGTCACTAAGGGGCACTATTACTGTGAGGGGGTCACTGAGGGGCACTATTACTGTGAGGGGGTCACTGAGGGGCAGTATTGCTGTGAGGAGGTCACTGAGGGACACTATTACTGTGAGGGGGTCACTGAGGGGCACTATTACTGTGAGGAGTCACTGAGGGGCACTATTACTGTGAGGAGTCACTGAGGGACACTATTACTGTGAGGCGTCACTGAGGGGCACTATTGCTGTGAGGAGGTCACTGAGGGGCACTATTACTGTAAGGCGTCACTGAGGGGCACTATTGCTGTGAGGAGGTCACTGAGGGACACTATTACTGTGAGGAGGTCACTGAGGGACACTATTACTGTGAGGAGGTAACTGAGGGACACTATTACTGTGAGCTCAGCCTGTTCCCCTCATACCAATGACTTTTCAAACATGTTTGCCACTGCATCCCCCTGTGCACTATAAGCCCTGGTGGGCTGGGTGGAAGGAGGAAGTGTGAATATTAGCTGCACCCAACCCAGCTGCTCCGACACTTCTGTAAATAGGTTATCTGGCCTGGAAAATTCTGGTACCTATGGGGAGGGGAGATCTTATTGATGAGACCCCATAACCAGCTAGTGCAGGTGGGTGATAAATGCATGGAAGAGGCTTACAGATGAGAATAAGCTGCACGGTGCCCCCTCCGGAAGGTAAGACATGCTGTCCTTGTGCACACGTGGATTTGTAGTTCGGCGGGCATTCCTCAGCGCCCTAGCCTGGCACTGCTGCTTTAGGTGGTAGATCTGCTTCTCCATGGTGCCAAGTGAGTACCACCAAAGTGCTGATTATTATACATTGTTTTATTAACTCTTTCTGCGGGGGCTCGTTGTCCCCCTTCGTCAGCACCTCCCCAGTAATCCCCTTAGCTCTGTGAATTCGGACTCTGCTGTCTCTAATTTTGCAGATTTGCGCTGTATCATATTCTGCTTGCAATGTCACGTCCGTCATTGGTAAAGTCAGCAGACGTCCCCCTCATGTGATGTCCCGGCACAATGCCCCCCTGTTTGTAAGCTCGCCCTTGGGTTTAGCTGCATTCTCCTGTCAATTACCGCCAATGTGTGATGACTGCAGAAAATGAGCCAAGATATTTGCGAGCCCCTCACAGCCGTAATACAATCCTCTGCCGCCTCCTTCACCCGCTGCCACCTCCACTGTAGCACCAGATGACCCGTCACCGACACTGCAAAGTCTGATCCCAGATGGCAGCGACTGGCACCATTCAAGGACCCAGGCACTGGAGGACAATACAGTCATCAGGACGGACCCCGTACATGCAGGGGTATAGCTAGGGGTGTATGTCTTGGGTAGGGTTAACACCTTTGTCACCAAAAAATACCAGACAAGGTAAAAGGGGGCTTATTTAGAGCTGTAATAGTTCCTCCTCTTAGTAGCCACAGTAGTAATAGTGCCCTCTTTAGTGGCCCCTGTAGTAATACTGTCCCATTAATGTCTCTAATAATAATTTACCCGCTTAATTGCTCAAGTAGTAATAGGGCTTCTCTCAGTGGCCCCTGTAGTGATAGTACCCCATCTCAGTGGCCACAGTAGTTATAGTGCTCCCGTTAGTGGCCCGTAGAGTAACAGTGACCCCTCAGTGTCTCCAATAGTAAGTGTCCCCTTAGTGGCCCCAGTAGTAGGTCCTTTTCTTAGTGGCCCCTTTAGTAATAGCATCCCCTCGCAATGTCCACAGAAGTAACAATGCCCTCTGTAGTAAGTGTCCCCCTTAGTGGTCCCAGCAGTAATAGCGCCCCCTCCCCACCCCGGTACCTCCGGCCAGGCAGCAGCCTCAACATGAAGGAAACCTGCCATAAATTTTGAGCCCCATAAACTACATTAGGGGCTCAAAGGTTGGGGAACGGGGAATCCAGGGAACAGTGTTTTATACATTTGCGCACTAAAGATCCCCATAGAAGTCTATGGGAGATGCGCAAATGTGTATACAATCTGCGCACACATGCACAATACACTGCTGATTCCGTTAAAAGGGAACACATCTAGAACTCATAAGGCTAAATAGCCATTTAAATCAGGATGTGGGCGTGTCCCGCGCTCATATGAACATGTCCTGCATGCGCAAAAGTACAGTAAACTACGCAGACAGCGGCGCAGATCAACCTTGTCCATAGCACAAATATGTTGCCCTGAAACGAGCGCATTTGCGCATACGTCTGTGTGAAGGAGCCCTAAATATGCATGTATCATGCGCATTCACTGCGTATTTGCGCAGTCTCATTCACTTCAATGGCATATATCGGTGCAGCGTGTCCGATTTTTGTGCTATTTTGTTGAAGAATGACCCATCCTTCGCTATGAGGGCTCTGACAGGCCAACGTCTGCGCAAATATGCTCATTTTCGCACTTGAAATGCCCCTCCAGAGCGTGATCCTCCCTTTCCGTGGAATGGAATAGCTATTTAAAGCCTAACAAGGGCCGGCTGTCCCCCTGTCCTGCGCGGTCCGCTGCCTCACACCCTCCGCCCGTGAGAATGAACCCATTGAAACCAATGGCTTTACTTTGTCACGTTTTACTGGCGTGAAATTCACGCGCTTTTATAGGAAATAACGGGTGAATTTCACAGAAGTAATAATAATACTCTTTATTTGTTTAGCGCCAACTTATTCCGCAGCGCCTTAATGTGCGGCAATGTGATGCATTTTTCTCGCTCGCGTAAATGTCCCCTCATTCACATGGATGTAGGCAGAACGCCCCGTTTCCCAGTATATGTGCGCGCCGCATGAGCTTCTGATGCGCCAATGTGTTTTTACATCCGTATTCACTGTGTTTTTCATATGTGCAAAAAAAAAAAAAAGAGCAAGAAGGCAAAGTGTCCCTTTTTTTCCAGTGTCTCCTGGCGATGTGTAAAAAAACGCAGTGAAAACACAATCAGCGACGTATTTCCTGTGTTTCCGGCTTCTTTGTTACAAGGCTTGTACAAAGAGTCTAACATCGACTTGCATGAATGCTGCCTTCCAATAGGTGGCGCTGCAGAGGTGTTGTTCCATCTCCCTTAATAGGCTTCCTTCACATGGGTATATGCATGTTTGGGTGCTCTTAGTGCAACACATTTGCGCTATTTTTTATGTGAAGGAGCGGTCTGTGAATACACCAAAGCAATCAATAATGTCGTATGCTGTCCGTATTACGTCCTTTACGAATACGAATGTAATGGAGACAGAAAATACGCCCGTGTGAATGGGCGCTAATTCCGGAGCACTGGTATTTGTAGGGCAAAGTCCCCCATGATGCCCGGGGTGCCATTCTCTCTAGATACAGCACAACCAATCGATGCCCTGTAACGACCGCTGACGGCTGATACAGATATTGAGCTGTCACTGACGCGGCTCCGTGGCGATGGCTTCCAGCTCACTAAGGTTGAGTATCACTAGACGTGAGGGCGAACGGCGCGTTCAGCGGCTCTAGAACTTATCAGGCCATCGGCGGATTCCTCGCTCCCCGGGACGCGGCTCCTGGATTAAATGGATGAGGAGTATTCATTATTCACGATGTTCCAGGTCACCAATCTCTCATCTTAAAAATACTTCAGTACTTTGTGGCGCAGGAAAGACGCGGTTATATATAGCTAACGAGGACGAATATATTAAAATCAATAGTGAGATAAAGTGCTGCTGGGCTTAAGAGCTCAGCCGCCGCCGGCGGGGGGATTGGAAACCGCAGTCATTAGCAACGCTAGCGTCACTTATTTATGGGGGGCCGGGGGCTTCGCTTCACTTCTCGCCCGATTTGAACTCTTGCAGTTTATCTGCATTGGGGTCCCACTCTGAAAGCTAACCCCCGACCCAACCAGCGGTCAGCAGCCGAGGTGTAAGCTGGGGACTGTATATCGCTGAGTAACAATCTCCATGAGGGACGTAATGGCAGCTGCACTAGTTGTAGCGCGTCGGACTCCTTTGGCCTTCACAACCGCAGTCATTCGCCGTGGTGTAGATCCCACTCAGTGATGAAACCGTTCTGCAGGAATATCGGCCCCTGCGGACAGGAAGCTTCTTGTAGCCGCTGCAGATTAGATGGCGGTGCTGACATGTTCTGACCTGCTGACAGGAAGGGGTCAGCGATTCATGCTGCTTGCGCCAAATTCTGACCTCCCATCAGCAACAGTAATCTGCATCCATCTGACCAGGAGATGTTTTCCCGCTGCTCAGTGATACAAGTTTTGCGCTCTTTTGCCCGCTGGAGTCTTTCTGTTAGAACACAATGGCGCTGGAACTGGTCGCCCGCTGTTATACCATCCGTGCGGAGGAACGGCGAGTTGTGCGTTCGGACATGTTAGTTGGAGCTCCAGCGTTGTATTCAGCTGACTGTGCAGCCTGTTGGTCAGAACGATTCCTGACATCCTCCTCCGACCCCTTTCAGGGATGAGTTGTTTCCGTCCACAGGATCCCTTTTTGCGGGATGTTTCCCTCGATCGCGCCATTCTTGGTATACTCTCCACACCGTTACACGAGACACCCCCTGCGATTGGGGGTGAGCCCCCGGCTAGTCTATCACTGATGACCGGCCTTGTTGGAAGTGGCTGCGATCGCTGGATTTTCCCATCTAATGTGGATTCACACTGGAACAGATCCATGGAGAACTTGTCACATGATTTTAATGCCGCACTTCGGGGTCACGGGGAGAATTACCATACAGGGGAGCGCCAATCGTGAGAGGGCCGGGGGTCTAATAAAGGCAGTTATTCTGTATTTTAGGGGGAGGTTCTGCTTTGGCGCCGCTTCGCTGATGGCGTTCCCTGGTGTCATACAACGGCTGGGCTCTATAGGCTCAGCGGGACGTTTGCAAGGAATCATAATGAAAACCCTTGAAGTTATCATTCTGGGCTGATTCGTTTCTTAATGTAAACCTAAAGGGATCAGAGTTCGTTTTTTCTGATACGTTGCTCCAAACCCTCAGCATAGACAGTTAAAGGGGTTGTCTGACCTATTTTGTACCACTGGGTCCCCCTGCCCCAAAGTACATTTATATCAAGTATTTACTGTGGCGGTTTGCATCCTGTGACATCACCAGCTCCTCTAGTCCGGGAACCTCCTGTAAATCCGTCATGTGGGCTTCTAATATATAAGCCCTGGCAGGTTTCCAGGGTGTCACTGATGACACCCCATTGTCGGGCACCTATTGGCTTCAGTGGTCACATGGGTAAACAACCACGTGACTGCTGCAGGCAACACAAACTTACAGAAGGACCAGAGTGGCTGCAGGGGAGCAGCGCGGCAGTGGCGAGGTGAGTATATATGTTTTATTCAATTTTATATATATATTTAATTCATCCCCCAACTTTTTTATATTGGAAAACCCCTTTAATATAAAAATTCGGTGAGCTCAGGAACTTACTGCATACTATGTTGTCATTGAATTCCATGGATAAACAGTACACAGTGAGCTCCCCCTAGTGGTGACTGAGGACAGACTGGCTATGTCTATACAGGCGGTCTTGACATTTGGGAGATAGAACCACTCAGCACAGAATTTTGCACGTATGTTAAAAAAACCAAATGGCGTTGACTATAATGCAGACGCGCGACCTTCTGTTCTTCGCTCAGAAGCGGAGCATCTTATTGGCAGACTCTCTTGCTGCTGACGGATCCCCTCAGAACAGAACAATAAGTCGCTGCCCTCTATGACTTATTCATGTCGCCCCGTGAGTCTGTGTAGTCGCTTCTGTTACCTTCTTGTAATGTCACCTTACAGACAACGAATCCTTCCCTCCGAGCTCTAATTATGTTTCCAGGCTTCTTGTCAGCACTTACTGAGCAGCTTCTGCCCCCTGCCCGGGGCTGACCGGCCGCTGACCCGCCAACCTGCCGATCCCCCTCGGAGGGCATCAAAAGGAGGAACTTTCTCTGCACAGTCTGGGATCATTAAAACAATTTAATCAGAAGAATGCAAATAGGAAGATGGAACAATAACTCTTCAGCGCCCCCTATTGGGAGGCAACATTCCAGCAAGTCAATGTCAGACCTCTTAACAAGCCTTGTAGCAATGACTGGGAATATGAGTCAAAGCCAAAGACCACCATGTACAGACAGACGATTATTGCCCCTCTCAGTGTGCAGCAGGTTTCTGGCTTGGCTAGTGAGGGGCAAAACCCCCCAAACCGTCTCTCTGTGCATGGGGTCTCTTCCTTCCTGAGAAGATGTTGGCTTTGGCTCATAATTTCCAGTCATTGTTACAAGGCTTGTTGAATCATCTGACATTTACGTGCAGGAATGCTGCCTTCCAACAGATGGCGCTGTAGAGGCATTGTTACATCTTCCCATTTGCATATTTCCCAGAGGAGCATGGATGGCCTTATAGCTTCTCACAGCTTCTAGATGCTCTCCCTAAGCAGAAACAATCCCCTTCCCAAACCAGAAGGATGAGACATGATCTGCACCACCACACAGAAGGTAGTCCCCCACAGCAGTCTGTGTCGGCAGAAGAGCTCACACTTTAAAGTGACCCTCCAGTCTTCAGACAAAGTTCTCTCCTGGGACTGCAAGGCGAGGGGTATATTATTTGCACTTGCTCTTCTCTTTTGTCCATCTCATATGCCGCTTCTGCTCCTGTTTTTTTGGCATCCAAGCTGGCTGCTGCAATTTTTTCTATAGCTCATTGCACACTACACACTGCTTTTTGATTGGGCAGTGCTGATCATGTGAGCAGCTTTGGCCAATCAGAGAGCAGGTAGAGTGCATTAGTAGTCTAACAACATCAATAAACTATGGGGATTTGGTAGCCTGAAGTTTGCTTGAGTTATCCTGGACAGAAAACAAAAACTGCAGCTAATGTACCACCTGACCTCAGTACTACAGTAGTGTAGTATGTCTCCACCGGAAGACAAGGGTTGGCTGGGCTGAGCTACAGGTAACGTCCAGTTCACGCCCACAGCTGCCGATTGGCTCCCACACACACACCTTAACAGATTTCCTACGTCCGCACATCTCATACACGTCTCCGCATACTACACTAGTACCCCTGACCGCTCTGGTCCTGGGATAGAATGCTGTCCTGAAACCGGACAATCGTTTAATTTCCAGCACCAATTCTAAAGCTGCATTGGCACCCCAGTGGTGTTACTGTTAGGGGCACAGCTATAGTGGGTGGAGGGATGTGGTGCACCCGCGCCCCGTAACTTCAGTGGGCCACAAGGTTTGAGGAGACCAGTAATGTAGATAAAGCATTAGCGTTGGGGTCCGGCAGCGTCAGGGTACATCACGGGGTGCAGCGGTCCTAGGAGGCATTGATTCTTCTTGCGGAGGTCCAGCTGCTGCAGCGAGTCGTGTTTTATTGCTTTAAGTCATTTGACTCTACATTTAAAAATTGAACTTATAACCGGACAACCCCTTAAAGTGGTTCTGGAACTGTGGGAGGAACTCCGGAGAGACTGCTGCAAAGCAATATTACCAAAGATAGCAGCGCTAATCACCGAACCACGGGACCACCTTACATGTACCACGTCCGTCATCTTATCAGTGCTGCCATGCAGAGGCTGGAAGATAATAAGCAAGTGACTGTTGTCATACAGTATCTACACACTGACTGGCCGTTTACTAGATCCCTCGGCTGTCTCACGATTGGCTCTTCCCCGTAAGGTAATTCCCCTTGTGACCCCGGAGTGCAGCATAAAGTTACGTGACAAGTTTTCTGTGGATCAGTTTCAGTGTGAATCCACAACTCGCCGTTCCTCCGCACGGATGGTATAACAGCGGACGACCAGTTCCAGCGCCATTGTGTCTAAGAGAAACAGAAAGACTCCAGCGGGCAAAAGAGCGCAAAACTTGTATCACTGAGCAGCGGAGAAACATCTCCTGGTCAGATGGATGCAGATTTCTGTTGCCCGTGTGCACTCCTGTCCTTATAGTTTGTTACAATGTATCAGTGAAGGTGGGATGCATTAGCCTTCATGTCCACGGTCGTCTCAGATTTTGCATGCGGCAGCAGAATCCGACCGTGCCCGCGGCCGAGGACCCTGCGTACCTGTCCAAGTGCTCTTTTGTCTGTACTGCGGATGTGTGCGGAGGTCCCAGGCGGTGCGCCGGCACACATGCGCAGTCCGTTTTGTGTTTCATACTCCTGCGTTGCAGTGGAATCCACAGGCCATCTGCAATGTCTCCTCCTCTCTTGCTGACCAGTTTCCTTGGTGGTTGCACAGCACAGAGCTGCGATAGTCGCCGACCGATCATGAAGACATATGAGAGGTTGTCACACCAGCAGCTATCAAAGGGAAAAGGCGTTCAGTGAAGAAGCCGGGGACATCCGCCGCTCAACCACACGCCGGCGTCCCCGGGGCTTTGGCCATTGTTAGATATCGCTTCTATTCCTCTGCAGCACTTTCACTCTCTGGGACCGGACGTCACACGCTGACACAGAGAGCCGGCGCCCCCCGATGTCTGTCAGGATGGTCTGGGTTCTGCAATAAGCTCCTTAGCAATAATGGAATATCTACTGAATCCAACTGCTGAGCAGAATATCATCTGCTTGCTGTCAGTGAATGGAAACACTCCTGTGTACGACCGCAGGCTAAAACCAGTCCTGACCTAGTATACTCCTAGCTGACAGACTGCTACAATGTATCCAGTCTACACAATCCTCTGGGAGGCTGATACATTGTAACAAACTATCAGGACAGATGGCAGACGGATGTTCGTATCATGGAGGAGAACATGCGGGCGCTCCGTATATCGGACAGCGCACGGACAGGGGTTCGAGGCGACTTGTGTCCAAACCTCTCAGGCACAGGGTTCTAGGTGTTCTGACTGTCTTCGCCTTTTGGTATTGTTTTTGTGAATACTTTGCACTACTGATAATTTAGGGACAATTGCGGTTTTGGGGGCGTGGCCTGTGCATTAAGGGGCCAGAAAAGTTTGCCAACTTTCCATTCAGCTATGGTGGACCTCACGAGAGACCGAACGCCAGGAGTTTGTCATCTCATTTCATTACAGATGGGGGTCCCAACCCGCAGCCTGGGGGACATGGCGCTGTAATCACCACTAGTTGTGGCGTCTCGGAGGTTAAAGCGAAGAGAGTATCTGCAGGAAACGAAGGAGCAGGAGAAGGTCTGCAGATACCTGCAAACCGCAGCAACTCTCTGCATCTGGTAGATTAGAGGTGACGACCGACCGCAGCAGAGTGCAGACGCTTCACACTTATACGTTTCATGCATTTCAGCATTTTGTGCTTCCAGAGAGCGTTATACTATATACTGTATCCAGGTGTAATGAATACTGACCGCCCCTTTATCAGCCCCATCTAGTAGTGTTGGACTCCTTTGCCCTTCAGACCCGCAGCAGTTCGTCGTGGCGTAGATTGCACTTAGTGATGAAATGGTTCTGCAGAAATATCGGCCCCCGTGGACAGGAAGCTTCTTGTAGGTGCCGCAGATTAGATGGCGGTGCTGACATGTTCTGACCGGCTGACAGGAAGGGGTCAGCGATTCATGCTGCTTGCGCCAAATTCTGACCTCCCATCAGCAACAGTAATCTGCATCCATCTGACCAGGAGATGTTTCTCCTGCTGCTCAGTGATACAAGTTTTGCGCTCTTTTGCCCGCTGGAGTCTTTCTGTTTCTCTTAGACACAATGGCGCTGGAGCTGGGCGCCCGCTGTTATATACCATCCGTGCGGAGGAACGGCGAGTTGTGCGTTCGGACACGTTAGTTGGAGCCCCAGCGTTGTATTCAGCTGACTGTGCAGCCTGTTGGTCAGAGCGATTCCTGACATCCTCCTCCGACCCCTTTCAGAGATGAGTTGTTTCCGTCCACAGGATCCCCTTTCGATGAATTTTTTCCTCGATCGCGCCATTCTTGGTATACTCGCCACACAGTTATATGAGAAACCCTCTGGGGTTGGCGATGAGACCCCGGCTAGTCTAGCACCGATGACTGGGACTCGTTGGAAGTCGCTGCGATCACTGGATTTTCCCATCTAATGGGGGTTCACACTGAAGCTTGTTATGTGACTTTATGCCGCACTCCGGGGTCACGGGGGGAAGTGCCAATCGTAAGAGGGCCAGGAGTCTAATAAAGGGGGTGGGGTCTATAATAAATGGTCAGTGCAGGTTATTATAGTTTACAGCTCTTTTCTCTCAGGCTGTGTCTTACAAAAGAACAGAAACACTAAGAGGAGCCGTTTGCATTCATGGAGTCCCGGGGTTCCTGGTTCGGGGGGCGGAGGGGTCCTCTGGGCGTTCTCATGACAGCGTAGGAATATCTTGACCTTTGTACTAATTCATGTAGCTGTAGAAGCAGAACTATGAGAGTCATAAAGCCGACTGTCAGAGATGAACCTGCAAGTGACGTGCGGGGAGGAAGCGAGATGTCAGGATCGGCACGCCGATGGCCACCAAGAGGAATCTTCAGTGACTTTCATAGATTTTTCACAATAATTTTCTATAATAAATGATGAGGATTTAATGAGTTACTGGGGTGATTTTGTGACGACTTGCACCGCCCATGTGCCTTATCAATGACATAGAAGGAAGACCCCCGCTTGGGACCGCCAATGCTCTGGAGGACTGGCGCCATCCATACATTACACACAGCGCCGTTCACCTGCAGCGTTGCCTCTTTTGTACAAACTGTTACTTGGGGATGGGGGCTCTAAATCCAGGTTCATCCTCCATGAGTCAGATCGGGTCCTGGAGGGGGAGGCTAGGTGGCTCCACCCATAATTCATGGATCAATCGTCCCATTGGTTGTTGGGACAATCCGTTTATATTAAGTAGGGAATCCCAGCTAGGTGATGTCATGGCCGCACAGGTCACATGACTTCACTCTTCACCCGGGTCCTCCCAACAGACACTCTTTCTAGTCGCTTTTAATTTCAGTCTCTGATGAACGCCGACCACCAAGAATGGCGCACACCTAGCGGCCCCTGTACACACTGATTTATACTCTTTGGGGGAAGGACGATTGTTCATAAGTCGTTCATCCCTCATAGACTATACCAAACACTGTGGGCAGTACAGCCGCCGCTCACATGGCGATATGCCGCTGACAAGAATCATTTTTTTGAACCTCCTATCATATGTGATCGGCCGACAAACGAGCGTTTACTCATTTATCAAGTGATCTGCGGCATGGGCACACGGCCCAACGGGTGTCTAGAACTTCACTATCTCTGGCAGCCCACGTGTGACCACCACTACAGTCTTCAAGGGTACATGGGACTCCTGTTTTTGTGAATGGCTGGAACCCAGAATTTGGGCCCCCACCAATTAGATGGGGGATAACTTCATTTTATAGGAATATCCCTTTAATCCAGAACAGATATCCCTAATTGGGTGTTTCAAAAGGGTTTTCTAACCAGAGAAGATATTTAAAGGGATTATCCACTTCTTCATTATTGATGATCTGTCCTCAGGATTGGTCATCAATAGTTAGCTGGTGAAGGTCCACCACTCTGGATCCCCCCAATTAGTTGCTGGGCTACTGTCAATCTGTACGGAGCTGGAAGCTCACAGCTCCGTACACACTGCAGTGGCCAGGGTTGGTATTGCAGTCACTGTTCCATTGCATCCAATACAATACAAACCCGGGCCCTGCAATGTGTATGGATGGAGATGTCAGCTTCCGGCTTCATACATAATGACAGGTCCTGAGGACAGATCATCAATAGTGAAGAAATGGACAACCCCTTCAAGCACAAGCAAATTAGAGGGTGACTTTTGGCTTTTACTACTGATGAACTATCCTCAAAGCAGGTTATCAATAGTTGATGGGTGATAGTCCGTCGCTCGAGATCTCCACTGATCCTCCGGCCTGCTGTCAGTGCGTTGGAGCCGGATGTCGTCATCAGGGGTCAGGGCCAAATAGCAATAGATGGCTTCATTCCTGTTTAAGCCAATCCAAGCCCTGCCTCCTGCTACACTTCTGGGTTGATTGCAATGAGGAGCTGGAAGTGTAATAGAAGGCAGCGCATTCATAGATTTCAAGGGGAGTGAAGCTTACTTTTACATTTTTGGCCCTGACCACCAATGACAACATCCGGCCCCGCTGCACTGACAGCAGGCCTGGAGGATCAGTGGGGATCCCGAGTGACTGACCCCCACCGAGCAACTATTGATGACCCATCATGAACAGTAAAAAGCTGGAACACCCCTTTAAGCTTGTATATGCCCCTTTAAGAACCAGCAGTGAGCTCAGGTCAGATCAGGGGGCAAAATGACCCATAAAGGGCCGGGTTTAGTTTCACAAGTTAAGATGTTCTGCAGGTCATCGGCCGCACTGAATATTGAGAGCGGAGGGTATTTCTGGGTCGCTGACCTACAGTGACCCCCATTGTCCTGTGCGGGCAGCGCAGTTTGCAGAACGGGTGATGATTGTGTTGTGGTTTTCCAGCACCGAGGATCATGTGCTGCTGAGTCGGACAACTCGGCATCAGCAGCTGTGTCATTGGGAAACCGTCTGCGGGTGACAAGGGCGCGTATGGCGAGGGCACAACCCATCTAATGTCACCCCTCCCCCTGCTGAATCAGCTTCTATCTTCCTCATTACACCCCGGGGCAGACCACAGTGAGCCCCCACATGTGCCACTCTCTATTCTGCAACCACCAAGTATAGGACGGCCCGGGACCACTGCGGTGCAGAATGCAGTCGCTTCTCACGGAGTGTGAACACATTTGCTCCCGTCTTGTATCGCTCCAATGCATCGAAAATAAAATGAAAAATTGCCAATAGTGTTGGATAAAAACCTCCTACCGTTTTGTGTATACAGCGTCTGTGCAGACCTATGTGTTTCCATGGTAACAGACTACAAATTAACCCTGTGTAGTCTGACCCTGCAGTCATCTGTAGCCCCTCTGTTAGGTTACGGGGCAGAGGGATGACTATAGAGGTAATGATGTAGTGCGGGAATATGTAGATGTAGCAGAGCTGAGTTTCTGCTCTGTGATTTACTTTGGCAAGCAATTAAAGGGGTTGTCCAGTTGCTGCTGGCATTAAAACAATAAACTGAAACATACTTACCCCTCCGCAGCCGCCAGGATCCAGTGCTGCAGATGATGTCATAGGAACTCAGGTGACCGCTACAGCCAATCAGGGGCATCAGCGTCACGTTCCTGAACTGGCATCATGGCGCTCAGGATACGCTGATGCCTCTCATTGGCTGCAGCGGTCACCTGAGATCCTGTGACATCATCTGCTACAACTAATGGCAGCAGTGCCATAGAAGCGCGTTGTCCGGAGTAACCGCTGTGAGGGATTAGCGTTTGGGATCGGTAGCAACCTGGGCATAAGCAGTCAGAGACAGTGACACTTGCGATAAAGTCTTTAGTCCAGGCTTTGCCTGGGTTTATTTCCAAGCAAACAAAAGCAAAATACAGGCCTTAACACCAGGCAAACATAACATAAATCCTGCTCGTCTGAGCACTTACTATACATGTAGCGTCCCTGTCTACACACTGGTAACAAATAGCTCCTGCACACAGCCAGCCAGGACTCTCAGACCTGCAAAGGTCTCAGCTCTCCCTCTGGCCCTGTAGGCCCAGGCTTTATATGGCCTGGTACCAGCCCCACCTGGTACGTGGGAGTGGCCATCCCACCCTTCGCTTTGACCACTCCAGGAAAAGCCGGCATGGATTATGTGGCTTGGAGCCACTTACCTACTACACCGTGTCAGTAACTTAATGTTACTGACACCATACTGCCGGCTTCCTCCACCGAGCCCAGGCTGCTCGGTGGCACGTATCTGCCCAAGCGCTCCCCAAGGCCTCATAGGAGAGCATCCTAGGCGACACATACCTGCCCTCCAGCACCTTGCCGGTCACCGTCTCACACCGCTTTAAGGTTTTCTCCACATTTGCGCCGGAGGTTCCATTTGGTGCCTCCAATTCAGATCCATCCCAGCGCAGCATGATACGCTACTGTGTCCGGGAATATGCAGAGGGCAGAAAGGAAGTGGGCTGGACCCCATTATAGTTATAGTTAATGGGGTCCATGCGGCGTCCTTTGATTCCGTTGTAAGACGAATCTGCGCGGGTAGAGATTTCGTCTTCCTGCTCCTGTTGAGAGGCAGAACTTCACGTCTTGACTTTTGCAAGTAACATCGCACTGCTGCGCCATTTGTGTAACCCGACAGCCATTTAAAGAAAAAGAAACACAAGTGCCGTTTCAGCGGTCCCGCACAGCGGCATCTGACAGGTGACGTCACCCAGTCCTCCACATGGCTGCAGTGGTCACAGGGGTAAAAAAAAGCCAAGTATACACAGACCGGAACGACAGCGAGCAGGGGAGCAGTGCACAGCGGGAGGGGAGTAACGGTGTGGAGAGTATACAGAGAATGGCGCGATCGAGGAAAACATCCAGCGAAAGGGGATCCTGCGGACGGAAACAACTCATCCCTGAAAGGGGTCGGAGGAGGATGTCAGGAATCGTTCTGACCAACAGGCTGCACAGTCAGCTGAATACAACGCTGGAGCTCCAACTAACGTGTCCGAACGCACAACTCGACGTTCCTCCGCACGGATGGGCTATAACAGCAGACGACCAGTTCAGGCGCCATTGTGTCTAAGAGCGGAGCAAAAGAGCGCAAAACTTGTATCACTGAGCAGCAGGAAAAACATCTCCTGGTCAGATGGGTCCAGATTTCTGTTGCTGATGGGAGGTCAGAATTTGGTGCAAGCAGCATGAATCGCTGACCCCTTCCTGTCAGCCGGTCAGAACATGTCAGCACCTCCATCTGATCTGCAGCGGCTACAAAAAGCTTCCTGTTCGCAGGGGCCGATATTCCTGCAGAACCATTTCATGGAATCTACGCCACGACGAATGACTGCGGTTCTGAAGGCCAAAGTAGCCCAACGCTACTAGATGGGGGGAATAAAGCGGTGGTCAGCGTGTAAACATAGCAGCCAGCAGGCCGGATTACTTGTGTTTGCTGCGTGAGCGCCCTCTGCTGTCACAATAAATGATAACACTGCGATCTCTATACACGGAAGGGATCAGGAGGAGCGTATTAGAGAAAGTTACGGCCTACTGACGTTAGTCTTACATCAGGGGCTCCAACCAGAGACACTACAAGTCCCAGCATGACTGGCAGCCGCATGATGAAGGGCCGTTATGCATCAGATATCTTGTCTCTGGGGACAAAGAAAGTGGTATCAGAATGAAAAAATGAAAAAATTCTCCTCCGCTCCCCCACGGACGTAAACGGCACCAGTGAACCATAAGATGGCGGTGGTGGTACTGACTCCGCCCTGCGGGATGTACAAGCACGGGGTTATTATGAGATAATGACCATTATATACCTTGTTAGCGCCCAGCGACGCATATAAATTGTGTGGGTGTGTACAGCAGGGCTTCGACAGGCGAGCGTGTTTTTGCTTGTTTTTGTGGGAAAATCCCACCCGCAAAACGCACAGAATAGAAGCCATTGATTTCAGCGGATTCACTCTCACTTCTGTTTGCGTCTGCGCTATAGGAGCTGCGCTATTTTCTGCGTATTTGCACACCAAAAGAGCCTCATAGAGTTCTGTGGGAGGCGCTAAACGCTGCATATACCCACGATCACCGGCCCCTCGTTAGGCTAATTAGCCATTTAAATCAGGGCAGGGTGATTCCCCAGCCCGTGTGAACAAATACACACAGTATTTACGCAAGCACGCACGCAAAATACTCATTCTCTGCAAAAAACTATTGCGCAGAAGCAAGTGTATTGCGAAACACGCTTGTCTGTCAAAGCCCTTAATCGCGATTCACTTGGAATTTTGGTTGTTGACCATAGAAAGGCCTCATCCAGAAAGACTGAACCACTGCAGCTACCGTATAGAGAGTGGGGTCCATCGCTGTGCGTATGGATCCCGGGGGACTGTCCCAGATTTCAGGCACTGTCGGCTGTCCTCCCTCCCCATTCTTCAGGACTAATAGTAAAATTAGTATGTAGTTAATGGTGCCAGCAGAAGGCAGCATCACTGCAGGAAGGAGGAGGAGATGGGAAGCTGTGGGCTGTGTGATGGGGACCGCTATGGCGATGGGGGTCACTGGTGACTGGAGGCATCATGTTACCACTAAATGGGACTGTGTGCACTTCTTAAACAACCTTGGAAATGTTTGGCACCATTACATTTTATGTGGACACAGTATGGCATTACGTGGGCAAAGTATGGCGTTCACCAGGCTCTTGTGTACAGTATGGCATTATGGTCTATATGGCCCTCCTGGGTACTGAGTGTCACTATATTGGCAGTCTTTGGCTCAGTGTGGGTAATGTAGGACTCGGAGGTGTCATTTGATCTTCTATACATATATTTAACTATGTAAACCTTAACTAAGCTGAGGAATACTTATAGATTACCAGTTAATGACCTCAGAGAGTTAGTAAACAGCGCGGGACTAGAGAACAGATCTACCCAGAGACGTTGGTGCGCATGCTAAGTTTAACAAGTTATGCATACGCGAACTCAGGTGATCTTTAGTGTTGCTTTCAATGTTTTTTTGTCTAAAAGGACTATAAATACTTCTTCTTGTTAACAAATAAAGAGAATCATATGTGTGTTACACAAACGCTGCGTGACCTGTGACTCTCCGAGCAGCTCGTACTCCCCATGATTTCAGACACAAGAATATACCCTTAGCGCTCCATTGTGCTGACAGAACCTTGTGCCCAAAAACCCAGGACGAGGCAGAATAACTTTTTGTTACCCACCAGACACTTAAGCCGCGCTCCTGCCTCGGGACTGACAGATCAATTGGATCCGCAGGTAAGAAGCTTATTATCACGCTTGTATCTGTCCCTCCCTATGCTATGTCAGTGACGGTAAAGGGCACTACTGCCGTGTTTGTGCCTCGCCCGAGGACCAGACGCCGGTATACTCATGTTGTGTCAATGTAAGTCCTGTGATCTTGTGTATATGATTGGTGAATGGTGGAGTGTTGCTACAGTTGTGTTTGCAATGTGAACGTGTCACAAAAGGGAAATAAGTTGTTTGAACGGCTCGTTCCCGACCGGTGAAGGTACTTTGTCCCATAGAGAGGGGGGAGGGCGGGGGGTAGACGCACCTAGTGGTTATCCTCCATGTATGACCGGACTGTTCCTATTACGGGAAGCTGTGGAATTGTCGGCCATTCTGTTTGTTGCTTTTATCGTTTGGTTATGGTGGAAAGTTGTGACTGACCAAAGAAAAGGGTCCCCGAGCGCCCGCTCCTCTAAGACACGCTATACGGGACGCCTGGACCTGTATGGCCTTATAGAAGTAGTGTGCCGGCGCTTGAACTTGCCCTCCTGATCACAACCCAAACAGGCACCTGAAAATACGGGGTGCAGAGCGGCGACGCCGAGACCCGTGTGGTTTAAACTTGGTGGGGTTCATGGAAGAGTGAGTTATGGGAAACTCGCTCGGAAGCTGGGGGGGGGGGGGCTTCCAGAGGAAGGCGGACGGGCAAATTGTAGAAGAGAGAAGGAAAGGACACCGTCAGGGGGTGTCAGAAAATGTCGAAGCGTGCGGGGATGAATCCAGACGCTGGTGTGACTGTTGAGAGGTGAAATGGTGAATAGTTGAAGGAGAGTTTCGGATGAAGTCATGTGATGATACAAACAGTATGCCAGTGGAAATCGGGCAAGCGTTGTGTTCCAAGGATCGTCATCGGATGATCGATACTGGAGGAAACATGTCAAACTGCGGTAAGAGGTTTTCTTACCTGTGTTTCGTTCGCTGTCGGCAGTCCTGTGCAAGTACAGTCCCAGTCTCTACCTCATATGATAAGCTTATCAGTCTGTGTATGAATGAATAGATGTCCCCGCTGTTTGTGTCGTGTGGATCTGCAGTCTGTAAGGGGGGCAACTATATTAAGCTGATACTACAAGTTGATAGTCAAAATTGGCTGTTGTGCAGTTCTTGTACTAGAAAGGGTTCACGGTTCTTCACCTGCCGCAGGGATAGGATGAATTCCGGAGGGGGGGGGGGCTGTCAGCTTCAGAGAACTGTGTGAGCATTTGTGTTACTGCTGCAAAGGAGTGAATCAGACACAGGTGGATTGAGATGGCAGAGGTGACGGCTGGACAACAGGTCGGGATGATACGTGAGTCGGGGGGCCCAGCAAGTGTGTGCGGAGGGATAGAAGGGAGCAGAAGAGGGCATCTCCATTTGGGTGAAGTGTATATATATATGTGTGTGTGTATATATCTATTTGGGACACAAGAATACACCTGTAGCTCTCCATGGCGCCACCATCTTGCGGCTTGTGGTGCATTCTGCGGTGTAATTCCGTTCCATGTGAACGGTCCCTAAAAGGATTATCCAACATACTTTCCCACCTGATCGGACTTTGGACCCGGATAGACTGAACACTACAGTTGCCATGGCAACCAACTGGCATCCACTGTGCAATACTGGGCCGTTATATTATACCGTATGAGTGATGCAACGATCGCACGCCGCAGGGGCTGGAAAAAAATGCAAACATGAGTTCCAAATTTTTTTATTATTACAAAAAATGGTAATCAGTTTACCCCCTTTCCGATATTTATAATAAAAGAATCAAAACAAAAGAAAAAATGCTTCCGAAAAACCCCGATCCTATCCCAGTAACGCGTTCTTCATCTCGTACGGCGAACGTCGTCAGGAGAACTAACACACAACGCCAGCACTGCGCCTCCGCGGTCGCTCCGTCTCCAAGGAACGAGGTAATAAAAAGTGATTGAAACGGCATCCGGAATCAACAGAAGCTGCAGGACGTCAGAATACGGCGTCCAAAGACCTTTATCCAAAGACCTTTTATTTTTTTAAAGTAGTGAAGAGAAAAACCTCTGTAACCGTGTAGCATCGCCGTAACGACCGCCGGGTGTGCGCCGCAGAAACAAGACCCCAAAGATGGAGGAATTGGGGGGGGGGGGGTCATTTCACTCCAGTTAGGAACTTTAAAAAGTGCTCCAGTACATTATAAGGTTGATTATGGAGCACCGCTGAAAATACAACTCGCCCCGCAGACCACAAGCCCCTCCCACCGCGCTGGAGAGATAAGGGGTGGGTATTTTTGAAAGTGAGGATAAAACAAAAATAAACCGAAAAAGGGGCGGTCCTTAAGTGGTTAATTAGAATAGGCACAGACGCTGGGCGCTGATCGTTACTTCAGTCGCATCGCCCGATGGGGAAGTACGCTGGAAACTCCGGAACCAATATCGCGCAGGTGACATCAGCGCCATGTTCACCGGTACAGTCCACATGGGAGCTGTAGGGGCGGCCATGTTGGCTTATCACCCCACAAGGTGAACAAACGATGACTTCAGGCCTAATGTGGAAAACACAACTTTGAAAATTGATGAAACTCCTTGCAGACGTTGCCCGTAGCAACCAGATAGCGCAGTGGAGGGAAATAGTTTAGTCACATAAAACAACCAATCAGATTCCATTTTCAATCACCTTATGGAAAATGAAAGTCGCAATTTGATTGGTTGCTATGGGCAACCCCCTAAACTTGTAATTTTCTTTAGTTTTCATAAATCCACCATATTTTCTTACATATGGGGCCCGTACACACCAGTCCCCGTACTCCAAATGCAGATATGATGCCACAGTCACGTTTTTATGTTTTTTCCCTCTTGGCAGAGCCACTTCCGCCAGACAGGATCACGTGATCAGTAGTGCTGGCAAGACCTGCTCTGCACGGCTTCAGTGCGGGCGGAAGTGACGTAATCGTCTGACGGCAGCGTAGGGGCGGCCGTTAGTAGTTTCTGGCAGTGCTGTGCGTCACTCCTCGGAGCGGACCCCGTCGTCCCGCCCCGGACAGCGGCTGCTGGTCGTCACCGGACCGGGAGAGCCCCGGAGACCGCGAACCCTGAGGGGCCAACATGGACTACCTGAACGTCATCAAGGAGGCGGCTTCCCGGCAGAGCAATGACGTCGCGGTGGGTAGAGGGCGCTGCAGTCCGCCGGGCAACAGCTGAGTGTCAGCATGGGGGAGGGGCGGCTGGAAGTGGACTGGAGTTGCTTTATGGCCACTTTTTGGGGGGGGACTTTTTTAATTTTTATTTCTTGTCACGTGACGGGAGATCTTACATGGCAGCGGTGGGTAATCGCGCCTGCGGGGGGCGCCGTATCTATAGAGTGCGCCTGCGGGGGGCGCCGTATCTATAGAGTGCGCCACTAAACACTTGCGCTGAAGTAAAGCTGCAGCAGATGGCGGTGGCCCACATGCAGCCCTCTTGGCCATATTGTACCGCCATTTTTAAATCCCGCAGAGTTGTCCGCGGCTGTAGACCTGCGGTGCGCAGCGGTAACGCCATGGCGGCACGTTATATGCTCCGCTGGCAGGACGGTTGGCGAGCGCCGCGGCGGCTCTGTCAGACACCCTGGATACAATGACCACGGCTGTTACATGTGTGGGAGCAGAGCATGCTGGGAGGCCTGCTGGAGGTTGTAGTGCGGGGGAGGGGCGGCCGCTGCTGACTCCACAACCTGTTAGCAGCCGGCTGGGGGGGAGTAGTCATCGCTGGGGGTTCTGGAGATGAAAGGGTGCGTGTGCTGTGCGCTACAAGCCGCTGCCGGCCGGGCGCGGAGCGCTGAGGGGGGTTATTTTTCTGGAATCGCGTATTTCCTGCAGGAGCCAAAAACATCCCTGAAACTGAGCGCGACTTTCTGGCGCCGCGATCTTCTGACCACGCACGATGCGATCGCCGGACACCAGTGCGATGCCGGTCCGAGAGTCTCAGGAAAATGTCGCGGCCGCTCCGGGCGGATCAAACCGTATCAAGCAGCTGGTTGGAAAGCGAAAGAAGGAGCTTCCATCTCTTGTGGCGCTCCAAGCCGCCCGCACGTTGTACCACCCGCCCCTCCCCCGCAGCCGTCGTACCGCCGGCGGCCATTGCTTTTGGGGTTTAGGCGCTCTTACATGGAACAATGTATCATTTAAACAGAATTGCCGGATCTGCGGCGGACCGATGGCGAAGGATCGCTGGCTTTAAGCTCGCTCGTATGGTGAACGTTTTATCCGCACGAGCGGACTCTGACATTATTCGCCGGCGCGAACCATAACTCGTTCCGTGTTGAAGCGCTGTGACAGTATCTCTTGTCACTAAAAATGGCGCATGATTTATTTGTGACTCGCGGCGCGACTTTCAGTTTCCGTTTCATCGGCCACTTTTGTGCAACCTAGAAATGGCAGCCATACACCTGTTTGCGGTTTTCCGTCGCGCTCCGGAGAGCTGCTCGCTGCGGATTGCGTCCCCCGCGCCGAAAATGGTGTTATGAAATCTCCTAATAAAACTGCTCGCCGTTACCAGTGAGACGGACGTCACCGCGGAGTCCGTTAATTTGGCGTACAGGATGGCGCCGCTGACCGCGCCGTTCCTTCACAACACTGTTCTCAATAGCTGTGATAGACGCGCCAAGATGGAATCCGGCGGTGGTAACCCCCCCCCCCCCCATGACAGCTCATCCACAGTGTTGGAGGTTTTATGCTCCTGTCATCCGCGCGGAGGAGGAGCCGCAGGATGTGACTCCGCCTTCATCATGGGGGTGAAAGGGGTCTTCTGTTTTACATGGCGTCCGTTCCTCCATCTCTGAAAAGCAAAATGTAACCACCAACGGCACCCGTGTCCGTCATTACCGGAGAGCTGCGTCCACCACCCTGCAGCGCCCCTCCCCCGGCCGCCGGCGGTCAATCTGTGAAGCGTTTGGGTAAAACAGATGAAATAGTTTAAACCCTGGAAGGCGTCGGCCGTGCGCTGATCATGGGGGCTCTGGGGGTTTCACTGCGGGTTTTTAATCTGGGGGTGGGGGTGGGGGGGTACGTGCTGCGCTACTCTCTGGGTGCCGTCATCCCGCGAGCGCTCCAGGTAACTCCTCATCAGTGAGCGACGCTTCCACAGACGGGCAGAACCTCAGGGGATGGGGCCGAACCCTGGAAGGTTTGTCATAGGGATAATTCCTGTTCCATGAGACCTATGGGGATTCACGGACTACAGGAGCCCCTCTGTAGAGGGTCGCGGCTCCGTCCTGCGGTCCGGGGGGGTCGGCCTCCATGCATATTTTTGTAGTACATTTCACACCTTTCCTGAAGTCCGAGGAGCGAGTGATCCTCCTAGATAAGTCGGCCATGCCTGTCGCTGCGGCCCGCCCCTCCCATCGCGCAGCGTCGCGGCCTGCGGGGCGGATGTTAAACCCATTGATGCTTTTGTGTTCCCCCTTCTCTGGCTGCAGGACGGACCCCCGGCGCTCCACCCCGAAGCCTGCAAGGATGTACTGCGGACAATCCACGGCGCCTGCAGCGTGCGAACGTACCGTAACGGCAGATTCCGCATATTAATGAGCAGCCACCATTGCATCCTCCGTGCGGCTGATCTGCGGTGATCGTGGATTGGCGCAGCGGTACGGGCGCTTGGAACACTTGTAAAGTGCATTTACTCTTTATCCTGGGCTCCCGGACCGCCGCGGGGTTCGCTGCCGTAAACGTGATGCACCTTGTGGCGTCTCTGCGGTCCGGCTCAGCGCCATCTGCGGCAGCCATAATTGCCGGGTGTTCTGTGCCAGCGCCGGTGACACTTTCATCATGGCAGCAGATGCCGCACGCTGCGTCCGGGTCTGTCCTATTACATGGCCACAACCCCCACAGCGCCCAGAGGCATCATTTATAGCCCCCCGAGGTGCCGCTGCCGCCAGTCGTGTCTTTCCCCGCTGACCGTTAACTCCACCCCTTCTGACGCTGCAGCCAGATGGCTCGCGGTTTACCACCACTTTCACGCTGCAGCAGCGGTGCGGCTCTCAGTAGCGCCATCCTGTGATGCTACAGCAACAGTCGCACTTCCTGGACTCGGGCGCGGGTCTTGCTGGAAGTCTATGAGGGGTATTACACCCCGTGAAATCTGCAGAGTAATGAACGGGCGACTTGTTTTAACTGGTAACCCTTTCCTCGCTGGGACACCATGTGCACCAACATCCCTGCCCCCCTATGCCCCCGCCCCACCCCCCTCACACTGATGCTTTCTTACAGCAGCACTTGGCATATTGTTGAAGACCCCCCACCCCCTTCACCGCCGTCATGCAGCTTTGCATACAGACCAGATCATATTGTCGGGATGTCAGTAAACATGTGAGCCACTGAGCCGACAAATATCCTGTACGGGGGGGGGGGGGAGACGTGCAACCAGAATGCACAGGTCATCAATCTGATCAGTAGGGTCCTGCAGCGAGACCCCCACTGATCCCAACAACGGGGGTCCCGTGACGCTTTCTTTTGTCACTGCGGACTTGCTGCACTCCCCGCACTGATGTCAGATTGAACGGAGCGGCGGTCATACGTGTGCGGCGGTCATACGTGTGCGGTGTCTCTCTATTCACTTCAATGGGGCTGATGGAAGTGGCACTCTTGTGCTGACCGTCTCGTTACATTAAAGATGGCGTGACCGCCGCTCCATTCAGCCTGACGTCAGTGTGGGGGTGCAGTGACGAGAAGAGGGATCAGTTGGGGTCTGAGCAGTGAGACCCCTTTGATCAGACTTATCACCTACCCTGTGGAGGGGGGAGAAGTCTGCGGCACAATGCCTTCAAGAATCGTCTTATGTAAAAGGACACGTATGTTCTATGATCGGTGATGGAAAGCTCCGATGCCTCCTGTACCGGGGGGTCACATTGGTTCCCTCCACGGAGTTACAATGGCGCTGATCCGCGTCACAACTTAAAGCTTCAGCATCTGATTTTCCGCGTATATATTCTGTAAAATCTGCGACTGATTTGCGTATGACGGATCCGTGGGCGCGGCCGAGAGCTCTTGGCTACTGGGTTGGCAGACTTTGTGGGGCGCTGAGTTACAGGAGACCCCGTCTATCCCGCTGGTTATTATAATGCCCGTCTCCCCTCTTACAGAAGCGGTACAGCTTGGCTGTGGGACCCCCCAAGAAAGATCCCAAAGTCAAAGGGGTGCAGTCGGCTGCCGTCCAGGCGTTCCTCCGACGCAAGGAAGACGAAATACGGCAGAAAGGTAACGGCTTCTTGTGGTTCTCCCAAATGAGTTGATCCCACTGGGGGCTTCTATTCCCTGCCACCTTCAGGCTGCTTCCATGTGCCCACCATCCTGGCATCGCTGCCTTAGAGGTCTTATCGAGGAGGTTCCAGCAGAGATGTTTACTTTAGATTGCTGACCTTCTCAGCGAGGACGAAGATGACGTCACGCGAGTCCTTGAGTCGCCTCGTCTGGAACGGCTTCTGTTCTGCAAGCGATAATGCAGGAAGCCTCCTCTGAGGCCCGACGACTCGCTCATTGGGAGCTCCCCAATTGTCTTTTTTGATCTTTAGAGAAACAGAAAATGGCAATAAAACTTTTTAAAACAGGTTGCCATAAGATGCCGCGCCAATCATTGCCATAACGCCGGCTGTGACCCAATTATCCTAAAATGGGTGATTTATGAAAATGAATGGAAGTAGATGAGCCCAATAAGTGGCTTCTAGTCTATTCTGTTCTCAGTTTTACCAACACGGATTTCAACAGAAAATCGCACGTTTCGGCGCAGACTTCTGCCTCCGGTGTGTATTGCTGCTGTGTATTCTCGCATGGTTTGGCTTCATTCATTGGGCTATTTCACATACAAAAAACCTGCCGTCCCGCGTCCTGTTTTCATTTGTCCAAGATGGCCACTGCGGTTTACTTCCTCAGGGCTCTTTCACACGAACGTATATCGGCCGCCATTTTCACGTCCGACCGATATACGCTACCATCTGATGCATTGGATTCCATATATAGCGCCGGGCAGAAAAGATAGTCCTGGAACTATCTTTTTGACCAGAATACGTTGGCCGCTGTATAGACTGCTATGGGAGCCAATGACAGCGGCCGGAGATGGGAGGAAGTTTAGCAGCGAGACTGCTAAACTCTCCGCCCCTTGCCGACTGTTTGCAATGGGAGGGGGCGGGGCTAGTTGCTGAGCTCCCACTCTGTCCCCTCCCATTGCTGGCTGCCGACAAGAGGCAGAGAGGGGAGGGTAGCTTACCACACTAGCTCCCCCCTCCTCCCCTTGCCGAGAGTCGGCAAGGGGGAGACAGTTTAGCCTGTCTCACCTCGCCCAACGGCATTGCGGCCTCGGCTTATATGCGCCGGGCGATTGGGCAACCGTAAAAATGCTGATGCCCGTGTGAAAGACCCCTAATGCACACACTTTGCATCACTGATCACGTGAGCAGCCCTGGTTAATCAGAGAGCCAGTATAATGCATTAATAGTCTAACGCTACCAACAACCTTCGGGAGATTAGGTAGTCTGAAGATTGTTGGCCATCTTGGACAACTGAACATGGGACCCGGAACCGGGAGATCGGAGGGACAGCAGAGAAGAACGGCAGCTAATACAACCATCTCCTCAGTATTTTGTCCTGAGACTGGAGGATAGCATTAATACAAAATGGCTAAACAATGTCTGGTCCTCAAAACACAAAATGCCCCCGCCCTGAACCAGTTAATGCCATCCGTGGTCCCAGAGTCCCGGAGCCTGTCCTGCATTTACCTCACTTGTTTTTTGCATTACAGAACTGAGAGAAAAGCGAAAAAAAGAGGACCTATTGGCGAAACGTAAGGAGCTGAAACATGACAAGAAAGCAAGGGCAATGGCTTCCAGGACGAAGGACAACTTCAGGGGCTACAATGGGATTCCAATGGAAGAGAAACCCCGGAAACGGTCAAGCATGGACCAAAACGACGACAACGAGAACAGAGAGTACCTGACCGAAGAAGAAATGTACGAATATTCCCAGAGCGAGTCTGAGCAGGAAGAGATCGAGGAACCCCCACCGCCGCCGCCACCCTCAAAAAAACCAAAGCTTTCCAATGTGAAGAAGGCACCGCCTGCAGCCATGAACTTCAATGACCTGCTGCGGCTTGCGGAAAAGAAACAATACGAACCAGTGGAAATTTTAAAACCTGTGAAAAAGAACGACGAGCGACCAAGAACTGCCGAAGAACTGAAAGAAATCGAGTTCTTGGAGCGGAAAAACCACAAACCTTCCAAACCCAACGGCCAAATTGTAAAAGTTAGTAAAAGCTCTTCAGAAAAACATTCCTCCTCTAAAGGAAGTAATTCCGAAGACAAGAAGATAAAGAGCAGCAGCTCCACCTCAAAAAGTAGACCTCATGACAAAGCCCAAAGTGGAGAGAATGGGCCGGTAAAAAAACACTCTGATCTGAAGCACAAGTCGGAGAAACACTCGTCCGTCTCCCACAGTAAAACTTCTAAGGTTCCGTCTCATGGAAATTCCAAACCTTCATCTAGCAAAGAACTTGGTGCTAAACCACCTTCTTCCAGACCGGACGTGAATGGAAAACTTCAAGGAAGCTCCCGACCCAGCAGCACAAGCTTTAGTTCTATGAAGTCATCTGGAGCTTCTGGAAAGCAATTGGTCAGCACCAAGCCAAGTACCACGCGACCATCTGGTGTATCTAGCTCTTCGCGGCCTTCTGGAGCATCCACGTGTAGTTCTGGACGGCCATCAGGCGCAGCCGTTACACCTTCATCCCGACCAACCAGTAACTCTGGTTCTTCCAAACCTTCTGGCAGCTCTGTCCACCCCTCTGGAAGCTCCACTCGTCCCTCTAGCAAGTCTGGGTCAGTCAAACCTCACAGCAGCTCTAGCTCATCACGTCCAAGCAGCTCTGGAAACTTGACTAGCAGCTCAGGTCCTGCACGTCCATCCAGCATATCTAATCGACCAGCCACTGGGAATCCGTTGTCGGCTAGTAAGCCTAAAAGCATCCCATCTGGCAGAGAAGGATCATCGGTGCGACCAAATGGAGGGCCAACCTTGAGTTCTTCTAAACTTGCAGCTAATTCTGGCCCAGGAAGGCCGGGCAACCATTCGACAATGGGATCCGGGTCAAAGCCCAAATGTACTGTGGTGTCTGAAACTATTTCATCAAAAAACTTTGGATCTAAATCTAGTAATGGACCAGTAAATGGCGTCAGACCGGGACAAGTGACTAGCATGAGACCAGGACAAGTAAATGGTGTCAGACCGGGACAAGTGACTAGCATGAGACCAGGACAAGTAAATGGTGTCAGAACGGGACAAGTGAATGGAATGAGGCCTGGGCCTCCACCCGGGTACCGACCGATGGCTCGCCCTCCAGGTAATCACAGTTGAAATTTAACCCCTTAACACTACGGGACGTACAGTTGCGTCTTGCAGATTCAGGGTATGTAGTAGTGGGATCGGGGGTCAATCCAGCTTTATATAATGTGGGTACCGTTTTTTTCTTACAACAGACTTATGGCTGTGATAATGAGCAAGAGTGCAAGTTTAAAATGACGATCTTGTGCTGAAAAAAGTCACTGAAGTGCTGCCACTACCTCATACAGAGAGCTGGCAGCATGGAGGACATTATACTGCAGTGCTGAGAAGTGTATGTGTGGTTCTAGCACTTAGGTGAGAGAACACTTACTAAAATCTGCATCCATGTCTCTTCCCCACACAAACACACACACACACACACACACACACCTCTCCCTACTGTACATTGAGTTCTAAGGGCAGCATGAGTCCCCACCCTCCTCCCACTTGTCGTTCTCAGTCTTATCAAGTGATGCCTGTGTCTAGTAATAGATGACTATAGGACAACAGGAAAGAGAGAATTTCCTGTCCACTAATTGTTGTAAGGTGATGCCCTAGTAATAGATAAGACAGAATGGCAAGCGGAGGCAGGTAGGGACTCGTGCTGCCCTTAGAATTCTGTGGAGGGGAGGAGGAGACACAGTGGCAGATTTTAGTGTTTATATCACGGTACTGCTGTATAACATCCTCCATGCGACTGCTTCTCTGTATGTGAGAGTTGGGGATGGTGAAGCAGTATCTACACCCACCAGCTTAGGGAAGACTGCAAATTGGAGCCCACAGAAGGGAAAGCTGGTGATATATCCATGGCTGTGTATCCCCAGCTAAAATACTGAGGAAGGGGCTCAATGGCCCCGAAACGCGTCTATATACTGGATTACTTTTTTAGTAAGAACAGGAGTCTAGCTCGAAAACCTGTCTCGTGCCTCTTTGGGTGGGATTACGCCTAGAACTACAATTGTTCCTATATTTCTCTCATGGTTGCACAACAGCGACAGTTAGTTCCCACACTGGACAGCGGTTGACGATTAGATGAAGGCTGGACTGGTGTTGGTGGCATTAGCACTTCAGATGACCTGATATCATGTTCATGAGATGTGAAGATAGTGGCGAAGGACTATGCTACAATGTTGTTGGTCAATATGTACCGCCAGCTATGTATGTGGACATTTGTTAGGTGTCATTTAGTGGAGTCTCCACACAGGGGTGCAGCTGTCTCACAACCAGCTACAAACTGCCAGGCTGAGTACTGCTGTATCCATAGCAACTGAGGCTGTGCGGGAGTAGGGGGCATGTAGTCCGCCCATTATCCCTCGTTCAGCTCAGAGACCATGTGACTAATCGCATGACTGTGACATCACAGGTCCTGTCAGCACACAAGCTATGTATGTGGACATTTGTAAGGTGTTATTTATTGGAGTCTCCACACAGGGGTGCAGCTGCAAACTTCCAGACTGAGTACTGCTGTATCCATAGCAACTGAGGCCACAGGAATTTGTGGAGGATGTAGTCCGCCCATAATCCCTCATTCAGTGCACAAGGAGGATCAAGGACCTGTGATGACATCACTGTCATGTGATCAGGGGGCAGAGCTAAGAGCCGGTAACTGACATCCCAGGTGCTGTCAGGAGCTGCATGTAACTCTCATATCACACACGGAATGACGGATAAGTGGTTGTTGGCCCTTTGATTAAGTAAGAAACTTGGAAAATAAATTTTCAACTACCTTATGTGAAAGGTTAAGTCCTACTGCGCAAAACAATCCCTCATGCCTATATGTCGATGGACGATGGCGTGGAGGAAAATCAGAAAAACAAAAGGGCTCCAAATAAAGGGCCCCAGCAAGCGAGGAGTTAATCTCCATGTACTATTGAGAGCTCAGTGTCGTCTTCTGCTTGCAGGTCCCCCTCTGCCCCCCATAACCAGCGCCTACAAGCGAAGACTGGATGATGACGAATACGACTCAGAAATGGAAGATTTCATCGATGACGGAGGAGAACCTCAGGATGAGATCTCCAAGCACATCCGGGAGATCTTCGGTTATGACAAAAATCAGTAAGTGGGGCCGCGGTCTGCGGGAACGTGCAGAAGGCTATGGCTGCACCGTGACCTCGCAACAAGACTTGTGTCGCAGCCAAAGATGGCGGAGCAGCGATGTGGATGCACTTGCGTAGCTGCTGACAAGTCGCCGGGTATCGGAACCTGTTGGGTTTCTTGTAATCGTTGGGTCACGGCAGCTTGTGAGCCACGGCTCGACCTCCTTCACGTCCATTGGGACCTGATGACACTACAGTCCTCAGCTGCGTGACCCGCATCACACCCAAAACCGCCATATTGGCCCTAAACCTGGGACTGTCTTATAAGGAGGCCACATAGAATAGAGCTCCGTCACTACCGCTGCAGGACTTTAGATGTTGTAGTTTTTGAATCACCCCAAAAGTTTTGTCTTCTGATTTTCAATCTTGACTATTTCCAGGTATAAAGATGAGAGCGACTACGCCCTGCGGTACATGGAGAGCAGCTTCAGAGAGCAGCAGAAGGAGGAAGCCCGCAGGTATGTGCTTTACACGCTTTAGGGACATTATATGGTACATTCCATAGAACCACTGAAGGGTACAACCAGCCCTCAGACAGCCATGTAGACGAATACATTAAAAATTAGGATTTTTTTGAAAGTGGAGAGAAGCCAAAAATGAATGGTGTGGGAGGGGGAGGGGCAATATCAAGGGGTTAACGTCTCTTCTTTTCTCTCAGCCTGCGGTTAGGTATACAGGAAGACCTGGAAGAGTTGAGGCGTGAAGAGGAGGAACTAAAGAGGAAGGCAAATTTGGAAAAAGCCAACAAAAAACTGAAGAAGCGATAGCAGCTGGTGAACCTGACCCGGACCACGTGACATCAGCCCGGTGCAGTGCTCTGCGCCACCACCAGGGGTAGACTGGAACCTGAACACAAAGGGAGTTGATCCAACTAGCTGCAAAAAATATATATAATGAACTGAAGATCCTTTTAACAAATCTACATATGAATATCTTAATTATGTTAGTTTCAGTTTTTTTCAACTTTTTTGCTACCGTATCAAAACTGGATGCGCTGATCACCCGCGACGCGGCGAGGAGTTGGGGTTCTCTTTTCTTTTCTAAGCCTATTAAATATGGATCTTGTTCCGAGAACTGCCGATCAATAAATTATTTGTATAATAAGAGGATTTATAAACTCGGCCGCTCAATATCCCGACTTCTCAGATTTATTTTGTTGACTAATATTGGTATATAGTAGACTGGAGCTATACGGTATATCGTACGGAGTTATATGTAGTAGTTTTATAACTGGGTTGTTTACAATCCGTAAGTGCACTTATCACATGTTACCAGTCTGACTGAGAACCTGCGGGATCACCAAACCTGAAATACAACCTGCTTTACTATAAAAATGATAATAAAGCAATGTACAGCGATTCCTGTTTACCAGCATTTATCTATCTGTCTTCATCACGACCAACAAAGGGGTAGATCCACCTTCCTAACACTGTCCTACAGCATATATAGTGCAACCATTTTATAAATGCATTAATACAGGATAAGTATACTCCAGAGCTGCACTCACTATTCTGCTGGTGGAGTCACTGTGTACATACATTACTTATCCTGTACTGATCCTGAGTTACATCCTGTATTATACTCCAGAGCTGCACTCACTATTCTGCTGGTGGAGACACTGTGTATATACATTACTTATCCTGTACTGATCCTGAATTACATCCTGTATTATACTCCAGAGCTGCACTCGCTATTCTGCTGGTGGAGTCACTGTGTACATACGTTACTTATCCTGTACTGATCCTGAGTTACATCCTGTATTATACCCCAGAGCTTTTTCTCGCTATTCTGCTGGTGGAGACACTGTGTATATACATTACTTATCCTGTACTGATCCTGTATTATACTCCAGAGCTGCACTCGCTATTCTGCTGGTGGTCACTGTGTACATACATTACTTATCCTGTACTGATCCTGAGTTACATCCAGTATTATACTCCAGAGCTGCACTCACTATTCTGCTGGTGTACAGTCACTGTGTACATTACTTATTCTGTACTGCTCCTGAGTGACATACTGTATTATACTCCAGAGCTGCACTCACTATTCTGCTGGTGGTGGAGTCACATATATATTACGTGTGCACATATATATTACAGCCCTTTTACAATGCTGGGAAGCCATTTATTGTCTTGTCCATACCATTGAACACAGCAAAGACCCGTGGGACATAGCTGCTGCCACTAGACGGCAGACACGAAGCAGAAAAGTGTTAGCTCCTCCTACTAGCTACACCCCTCCTGCAGGCACCAAGCTAACCAGTTTTAGCTTAGTTGTCCGTAGGAGGCAGCCCTAGTTGTCACCGGTCGTCTTGTATCTCTTGGATTCAGTAAACACGGAGGCAGGACTCTCCCTGTTACCCCACCGAGGAGGGCAAACAATATGGAGTTAACCTTTCTATTACCCGCCCTGTTCTCAGAAGAAAAGGGGGCATGTCCAAGCGTTCACTTGGATGGGACCCGCCAGCTAGTGTCCCCCTCACACTGGAGCACTCTCTTAGGGCTTTTACCCACTTTCGTTTTTTAACTCAGTGATATCGCTGCGTTTTCTTAAATGTCAATGGGATTCTAATGTGAAAATCACATCGAACAACTTTGCGATTTTTGTGCGAAGAGATTTTAACATTAGAAAGTCCCATTGGAGAAAAAAAAATCACAGCATTCAAAAAAAAATGCTAGTGGGTAAAAGCCCTTACCTCTAAGAGACAGGCAATGACAGGGGCGCACTCCGCTGGAGCTATGGAATTAATTTCCTTTTCCACATGAGGGGTAAGTATCCTGCATAGAGGTGAGGATCCCCATCGCCCTCCTGGGAACTGCAAACCTCATCCTCGGGGAAAACGCACTGCCAGGTGAATCCCCTGCATCAGAGTGGGGTCCCCAGCCAATATCTTTACCGGCATCCTCTTCTGCAGGTTACTCTGGGTCGGTGGTGGGTAAAGGGGATTCCTCTAGCCCCCTACTACTAGTGCAGGCCTCCTTTTCTGGGTGGCCCCGGGATTATTTGGCAGATCTGGGCCGCCGCTCATCTTCGTGGGCTTTCACTCCGCAGCTGCAGAGCGTCGAGCACACGAGTCGGTCCATACTTTCCTTCACACTCTGTTGTGCTGCCGACGGGTGATTCCGTTGGGCGATGCAACTCATGATGTGCTTTTTTTGCACGCCACCAGCCTCTTCTGCCCTCGCTGGCAGTTTGCCGATTCACACTATAAACTTTAGCCCAAGGCTTTCTGGCCCAGTCGGCCACTCCCCGGGGTGCGGTATTTTATGCACACGATGCGGAGGGAGGGCTTCTCCACCAATCCTGACACAAGTGCACCTTCCTTCCTGAGCTATCATTTGCAAGTGGGTTGCTGCTCAACAAGGCCCCCCCCCCCCCCCCCATCCTCTCTAACTGTCCCTCAGCCTCAGTTTCTTAATGTGCAATTGCTGGGACCTGTGGTACCTTCTATGGGATTCCAGGGCTTCTTAGAAGGTTCTAGACCATCTATTAAAGATCCTTGGGTACAACCCTCCCCAAATCTGCTACAGATTGGGTGGGCTCTGCCGGGTTTGCCACATCTGTAGGCGGCATATACTGTAGTCTATGAAATGCTGTTGCAGTGCCATGTCCGACTCCAGCATGGAAGAATCCAGACTGGCCGGCCAGAGCCTCATACTATGCGTGCCCTCGCTGCAGCACTAAATTTACAAGTAGCTAGTTTGAGTCATATTCCACTGCCACAGGTGGTCGTAGAGCAAACTCTTCGCACCCCTCCTGCCCAACCTCCCCCTTCCTTACCCAGACCTCTGAACTGGCATGGGCACACTCTGTCACAGGCGATCTCAAACCTTACAAGGGCATCTAACATGATTCTAGAAAAGCAGCACCGTTCTACCTGTCAACTGTTGCAAAACGTGTCTGACAGAGGCGACTCCTTTACGCAGGACTCTTCCCGTGATAGACCACACAAGAGGACTAGGCCACCTCACTCAAGGCAGGCGTCCAGGGCTCCTGCATCGGCTTCTCATCCAGCCCTAACTGAAATACCCAAACCCCCCTCCAGGGACAATAGTCGCTCAGAGAACTCTTGAGTCCCACTCTCAAACCGATTGGGATGAAGAACCGGCCTCTAAACTCTACATTATGATGGACAGCCTGATAGATGCCGTGAAAGAGACCCTACAGGTATCGGATCAGACACCTACTACGTCAATGGCAACCTTTTCCTTCAGACGCTCCAAGCATTCTCCAGAGACTTTAGTCAAAAAGTGGTCATCTTCACCAGCAGTGGATCCCCCAGTGTCCTGTTTGGCAAAAAACACCACCCTCTCTATGGTGGACGCTTCGTCATATCAAGATGTCTGTGACAAGAAAATGGAATCACTAGTCAAAACTTCCTTTGAGGCAGTGGGGTCGGCGCACAGGCTATTTTTCATCTCTACCTCGGTCAGTAAGGCCTCTACTGAAGAGGCTAAATGACTACACCGAGGTATTCTCTGACATCGGACAGCACGGGCTGGGAGGTTTCAGTAGCCACACACTGGACCCTGTGGTTAAAATCATGGGTCCGAGATGCGTCCTCTAGGCGGTCCTTAGCAGGCCTTCCTTTGGTTGGTGCAAGACTTTTCGGATGAGAGAATTTTGAAAGCTGCTGGTGGTAAGAGTTCCCGCCGCAGAATAGATCCAGACGTGCTGGAGCTCCACAGAAGCAAGGATCCCATTTTCGTTTTCTTTGCGGCTCCAACGCCAGGAGCTCAGATAGTAGGAAAACTGCACAGGAACAGAAAGAAAGGCCCTCATCTGAACCGAGACCCTCGTGGCATCCCTGTCGTCAGACTTTGCAGTTCTAGTCCTCTAAATCTGCCTGAAGAGCAGTCCCCACCCAGTCCATCCAAGATGACGCCCTATTTAGGGAAACTTGGCTCGCCCACATCTCAGCGGCCTGTGTTCGGCAGATCATTTCTTTGGGCTACACTATATAGTTCTCTGCACTCCTGAATATTCACCCAAGTTCTGGCGTTCATGATGGCTATTCTCCACACCAAGGCGGTATTGGCTATACCTTATCTCAGCGACATCATAGTAAAATTCTCCAACCAGATGACATCACTCCGGACCCCCTGTCCAAGTAAGGATGAATCGGCACGCGATTCTGGCATTACATGCGCCTCTCAGACCGGGCAGAAGGCAGTCACATGGCGGGTAACGGACGTCTGCACAGATTACAGGTGGCTGCAGGAATTCTCTGGTACTTGTTGTAGAAAGTATTGATACTCGCTATATTGATGAGGGTCGTTACGCGGGCCAAGGGCTTGATGTAACGAATTCTGCTCAACATGCATGTCCATTGGCTCACTTAATTTTCTTCTACACGAGCTGAGACTCTGCTTACAAGAACGAACAATCGCCATTCCGATCCTTAGTCCCTACAAGCTGGCGGTACCGCTGCCTGTTTGCACCTGGAGATATACCGCGATTAGTGAGCTCTTTAATGAATCTGAATGATTTCCCAACAGAGTAGCTTTTATTCATTGGTTGGTTGATTGTTGGTACCTTTTAGACGGCCCAATTGTTGGTCAAACGAGTGTTTGTAGGAATTTTTGGGCCCAATTAGCCCATGTAAAAGGACTTTAACCTCTTGATGCTTTTAAGGCGTACATGTACTCACTCCGACATCAGGGTGCTTATGGGGCAAGATCAGAAGGCGTCCTGCCCCATACAGGGCGGGTACCACCCTCAACAGCCATGGTCAGCGCTGACACTGATCGCCACTGGTAACTACCTTAAATGCCCCGATTAGACTTCCCCCATGATGAGATCCCAAGGTGCTCTTTGATTGTCATAGCAGCCCAACATAAGCAATCACAAGTCCCCCTATGTCTGTAGCTGCAGAGGGGAGTCCGTAGTGGTAGAGGGGAGTCCGGTGCGGCAGGGGGGAGTCCGGTGCGGCAGGGGGGAGTCCAGTGCGGCAGAGGGCAGTCCGGTGCGGCAGGGGGGAGTCCGGTGCGACAGAGGGGAGTCCGGTGCGGCAGGGGGGAGTCCGGTGCGGCAGGGGGGAGTCCAGTGCGGCAGAGGGCAGTCCGGTGCGGCAGGGGGGAGTCCGGTGCGACAGAGGGGAGTCCGGTGCGGCAGAGGGGAGTCCGATGCAGCAGAGGGGAGTCCGTAGCGGCTCATTAATATTCACATATTCAGGAAATGTAGTCTGTGGGGAAAAAACAGAATAAATCCCGCGATCTGTTCCGCAGAACGCATTCCTCAGTTAAAAACGCAACAAAATCCGTACTGATTGATAAAATCCTCAACTGCGCTGCGTCCTCCAGTTAAGGGTTTTGTCAGTTCGTACCGCTGATGGTCCTTCTACATAAGGTCATTAGATGCTGTGGCTCCTCTGCTTGTGGCGCGGTTATGGCCTCTTCTGTGAAGGAAAGGGGACACAAGAAACTTTTGACTTTGCTCTGAACGCCGCGGTTTAGCCAGCTCACAGTGTGGTATCACAAGGGGCTGTGGCACCTGGCTCTACTCACATCCGGATCGGAGGGCCTCCGGCGCAGAATCGCCATGAAATGCCAGATGAAAAAGTCGTGCACGCAGGAACTGAACAGATGCCATTATAGTCAGTGGGGTCCATTCGACGCAGTTTCGTTGCCTTATAAGACGGATGTGTTCATTCAGGGGATCCCATTTTCCTGCTTCCATAACGGAATCGCTAGCGCTGATGTGAATAGAACCTAACGGTGTATGCGTGAAAAGCTGCAGGTCCCGGCCACCAGCTGTCATCTGTGGGGAGCTCTGAGGACAGCTCTCTGGTGCAGTGTATGCAGGAAGTTTCCTGACAGCAGAGGGGAGGGGGAGGAGGACTGCACTCTGGGCTCCCAGTGATGGCGGCAGCTCCTCCCCACTCTCTGTCCCGGGCTCAGCAGAGGAAGCAGGAAGAGAAGCCGGGGATTCAGGATGGAGTTCAGTGTGGAGCTGATGAGGCAGCGGCTGGGGAAGGTGAGAGGGGCTATACTAGTGCTGGACACCTGACTACTGGTGCGCCACTTTACTAACTAGTACCAGCATCATAGAACTTTACTGGACTGATACCTGCATCTCATGACTAGTACAACTCTGTATAACTAACTAGTGCTGGACTGAAACTCGCATCACATGACTAGCTTCCTATAACTAACAAGTGCCAATTTGATACTAACCTCTCAACAAGTACTAGCGCTATATTAGTGGACTGATACTAACCTCGCGACTAGTACTAGCGCTATATTAGTGGACTGATACGAACCTTGCGACTAGTACTAGCGCTATATTAGTGGACTGACACTAACCTCACGACTAGTATTAGCAGTATATTAGTGGACTGACACTAACCTCACGACTAGTATTAGCAGTATATTAGTGGACTGATACTAACCTCACGACTAGTATTAGCAGTATATTAGTGGACTGATACTAACCTCACGACTAGTATTAGCAGTATATTAGTGGACTGACACTAACCTCACGACTAGTACTAGCGGTATACTAGTGGACTGATACTAACCTCACGACTAGTATTAGCAGTATATTAGTGGACTGACACTATCCTCACGACTAGTACTAGCGGTATATTAGTAACTGATACTAACCTCACGACTAGTACTAGCGCTATATTAGTGGACTGATACTAACCTCACGACTAGTACTAGCGCTATATTAGTGGACTGATACTAACCTCACGACTAGTACTAGCGCTATATTAGTGGACTGATACTGACCTCACGACTAGTACTAGCGCTATATTAGTGGACTGATCCTAACCTCACGACTAGTACTAGCGGTATATTAGTAACTGATACTAACCTCACGACTAGTACTAGCGGTATATTAGTGGACTGATCCTAACCTCACGACTAGTATTAGCGGTATATTAGTGGACTGATCCTAACCTCACGACTAGTACTAGCGGTATATTAGTAACTGATACTAACCTCACGACTAGTACTAGCGGTATATTAGTGGACTGATCCTAACCTCACGACTAGTATTAGCGGTATATTAGTGGACTGATCCTAACCTCACGACTAGTACTAGCGGTATATTAGTAACTGATACTAACCTCACGACTAGTGCTAGCGGTCTAATAGTGGACTGATACTAACCTCACAACTAGTGCTAGTGGTCTATTAGTGGACTGATACTAACTAGTACTAGCGGTATATTAGTGGACTGATACTAACCTCACGACTAGTACTAGCGGTATATTAGTGGACTGATACTAACCTCACAACTAGTACTAGTGATATATTAGTGGATTGATACTAACGTCACGACTAGTACTAGTGGTATATTAGTGGACTGATCCTAACCTCACGACTAGTGCTAGTGGTCTATTAGTGGACTGATACTTACCTCACGACTAGTGCTAGCGGTATATTAGTGGACTGACACTAACCTCACGACTAGTACTAGCGGTCTATTGGTGGACTGATACTAACCCATATTCACTTTCAGTTGTGCCCGCTGTGTGAATGGTACAACTGAAAGTAACTGTGAGTTCGGTACTGCGTATTACGCACACAAAACTCATGCGCATAATACGCGGTAGACTGCGCTCCTGTGAGAGAACCCTAAGTGAGTGCAATATCAGAGCGAAAGGGTCATTTATTCTGGAAAACTGATATCTTGTAGGGAGGCTCTAGCACCCTGTTGTACCAGCTGTAGCTTGGATACAAGATGTGATACAGATGGGCATGGAGGCTCTAGCTTGGATACAAGATGTGGTACAGGCGGGCATGGAGGCTCTAGTACCCTGTTGTACCACCTCAGGCTTGGATACAAGATGTGATATGAATGGGCATGGAGGCTCTAGTACCCTGTTGTACCTCCTCTAGATGTGATACAGGCAGCCAGGCAGTGTGGCAATGTTGTGGGGGCTTCCGTGTGTGCGGCCGAGCATTATCCCGCTGGAAGCCGCCATGAGAGGAACACATGTGGCTGCAGGATGTCCTGAACATATCGCTGAGCTGTCATTGTCCCTCGTACCACCACTAGGGGGGACCGACTGTCGTATGTGATGGCCCCCAGACCATCACACCAGCAGGGGGCAGTGTGCCGCTCCACAGCAAAGGCAGGATTGAGGTGTCCTCGCACCCACCCCCAGGTCTCCAGCCACGAACACGGCTGTTATCAGCGCACAAACTGAACCTGGATTAATCACTGAAGACAACCCGGTTCCCCTCCGTCCAGTTTCATCGTCCACGACACCCTGCAAACGGGGGTGACGCTGTCTGTCGGAGGCCATACACGTAATGGGGGCCGTGAAACCACATGTCCTTCAGCCAACCGCCTGGAAATGGTTCCGACAGACACAGGGCTGTAACGATGGTGGACAATTAAAGAGTTGGAGTTGCTGGGGCTTGTCGGACAATCAGACGCTCCTCTCTGCTGGTGGTCTGTAGGGGGCGTCCTGGGCCCGGTCACCTTGTGTGCCCTCATCCACTGGTCCCAACACCCCCTAACAATCTGGTCAGACAGTCCTCTCTATTGGTGGTCTGTAGGGGGCGTCCTGAGCCCGGTCACCTTGTGTGCCCTCACACATCCACTGGTCCCAACACCCCCTAACAATCTGGTCAGACAGTCCTCTCTACTGGTGGTCTGTAGGGGGCGTCCCGAGCCCGGTCACCTTGTGTGCCCTCACACATCCACTGGTCCCAACACCTCCTAACAATCTGGTCAGACGCTCCTCTCTACTGGTGGTCTGTAGGGGGCGTCCTGAGCCCGGTCACCTTGTGTGCCCCCATCCACTGGTCCCAACACCTCCTAACAGTCTGGTCAGACGCTCCTCTCTACTGGTGGTCTGTAGGGGGTCCTGAGCCCGGTCACCTTGTGTGCCCCTATCCACTGGTCCCAACACCTCCTAACAGTCTGGTCAGGTGGGCCCGGTGGGGACAATTCATCGATACGACCATCCAGCCTTTTCACACCCCAATAATGCGCCCCCATCTGGTAACGGGGTGAAATCTCTTCTCTGCGTCGTAGAGGCGTCTAGTGGTCAACAGGCTACCAGCTGAAGAAGAGGTCACTACACACAAGGAGCCTCCGAGAGCCTCTTATAGGCCAAGGGGGGAAATCACTTTTAGGGCCTCCGGTGACAAGACCGTCCATCTAATCACCACAACTCTCATCATTACAGATCTGCCTGCTGGGTTTTACAGCAAAACAACAACTTCTTCTGGGTGCTGGAGGGTTTTACACAGCCCGTAACTAGTACTAAACCTTTACCAATCTGACATAACTAGTATTAGCACCATATAACTGGTACAGCTATAATATTACAATCTAGGTTTTAAAAACAGAACGCTAAGCAACTACCTTTCTGATACCAGCATAGAACTAGTACTATAGTGATACTGACCCCGTAGAACTAGTACTATAGTGATACTGACCCCGTAGAACTAGTACTATAGTGATACTGACCTCGCAGAACTAGTACTATAGTGATACTGACCCCGCAGACTTAGTACTATAGTGATACTGGCCTCACAGAACTAGTACTATAGTGATACTGACCCCGCAGAACTAGTACTATAGTGATACTGACCCCGCAGAACTAGTACTATAGTGATACTGACCCCGCAGAACTAGTACTATAGTGATACTGACCTCGCAGAACTAGTACTATAGTGATACTGACCTCGCAGAACTAGTACTATAGTGATACTGACCTCGCAGAACTAATACTATAGTGATACTGACCTCGCAGAACTAGTACTATAGAGATACTGACCTCGCAGAACTAGTACTATAGAGATACTGACCTCGCAGAACTAGTACTATAGTGATACTGACCTCGCAGAACTAGTACTATAGTGATACTGACCCCGCAGACTTAGTACTATAGTGATACTGGCCTCACAGAACTAGTACTATAGTGATACTGACCCCGCAGAACTAGTACTATAGTGATACTGACCCCGCAGAACTAGTACTATAGTGATACTGACCCCGCAGAACTAGTACTATAGTGATACTGACCCCGCAGAACTAGTACTATAGTGATACTGACCTCGCAGAACCAGTACTATAGTGATACTGACCTCGCAGAACCAGTACTATAGTGATACTGACCTCGCAGAACTAATACTATAGTGATACTGACCTCGCAGAACTAGTACTATAGAGATACTGACCTCGCAGAACTAGTACTATAGAGATACTGACCTCGCAGAACTAGTACTATAGAGATACTGACCTCGCAGAACTAGTACTATAGAGATACTGACCTCGCAGAACTAGTACTATAGAGATACTGACCTCGCAGAACTAGTACTATAGAGATACTGACCTCGCAGAACTAGTACTATAGAGATACTGACCTCGCAGAACTAGTACTATAGAGATACTGACCTCGCAGAACTAGTACTATAGAGATACTGACCTCGCAGAACTAGTACTATAGAGATACTGACCTCGCAGAACTAGTACTATAGAGATACTGACCTCGCAGAACTAGTACTATAGAGATACTGACCTCGCAGAACTAGTACTATAGAGATACTGACCTCGCAGAACTAGTACTATAGAGATACTGACCTCGCAGAACTAGTACTATAGAGATACTGACCTCGCAGAACTAGTACTATAGTGATACTGACCTCGCAGAACTAGTACTATAGTGATACTGACCTCGCAGAACTAGTACTATAGTGATACTGACCTCGCAGAACTAGTACTATAGTGATACTGACCTCGCAGAACTAGTACTATAGTGATACTGACCTCGCAGAACTAGTACTATAGTGATACTGACCTCGCAGAACTAGTACTATAGTGATACTGGCCTCGCAGAACTAGTACTATAGTGATACTGGCCTCGCAGAACTAGTACTATAGTGATACTGGCCTCGCAGAACTAGTACTATAGTGATACTGACCTCGTAGAACTAGTACTATAGTGATACTGACCTCGCAGAACTAGTACTATAGTGATACTGACCTCGCAGAACTAGTACTATAGTGATACTGACCTCGCAGAACTAGTACTATAGTGATACTGACCTCGCAGAACTAGTACTATAGTGATACTGACCTCGCAGAACTAGTACTATAGAGATACTGACCTCGTAGAACTAGTACTATAGTGATACTGACCTCGCAGAACTAGTACTATAGAGATACTGACCTCGTAGAACTAGTACTATAGTGATACTGACCTCGCAGAACTAGTATTATAGAGATACTGACCTCGCAGAACTAGTACTATAGTGATACTGACCCCACAGACTTAGTACTATAGTGATACTGACCCCACAGACTTAGTACTATAGGGATACTGACCTCGCAGAACCAGCGCTGTACTGATATCATATACCTATTACTAATACTTGCATTATAAAATTAGTACTGAGTCATCATATAGCTGATATACCGTACGGACACATAACTAGTAACGTACCGATACTTCCGTTATATTTTCTCGTACCTGTAATCGTCAGTGAGGTAAATATGAGTTCGCTCTCTGGATACGTGATAGAGATGTTATCAAGTTGTATCTCTGCTTTACTCTCATAGTATAAATTTCGAGACCTGACTATCGAAGAGTTAAAAGATGTCCACCGCGCCTTCCCCAACTTCCTGTATTCCATGGACACCTACAGTAAGTCGCCTCAATAGCATTATATACTATGAAGCTAAGTGAGCGCTACAGGGGCCTCCTATCTACTGCGGTGACAATGGCGCCTGACGGGGAAGATATTATGCGGTCTATATACGTATTATAAGATATTTCGGGCGGGGAGTGGTCCGTCAGTTCTTGAAGTTGATGTTGGAAGCAAGAAGGGTGGAGAAGTTCGCGGATCTGAGCGACTGTGACAAGGGGCTAATTGTGATATGTAGATGACTAAATCGGAGCGTCTCCAGAAGGGCCGGCCTTGTGGTGTGTAGTGGGTAGTACTGGCCAAAGGTGGTCCAAGGGAGGAGAACCAGCGATGGGTGATGGGCATCCCAGGCTGATTGATGTGGGGCGTGAATGCGCCCGCCTGTTCTGATTGTACAGAAGAGCGACTGTAGGACCAATTACTGATAACATGACTGCTGGCGATGATAGAAGGCATCACATCGCACCGAATGTCGCAGCTCGCTGTGTATGGCGTGACGCAGCTGAAGACCAGTCGGGGTCATGGAGGAATGGAAGATGGCGTCGGTTGGGTGCGTCACTTATGTAGGGAAGAGATGGCAGGAAGATCGGAAGACAAGCTGGCAGGGACCGTGTGATGGGCAGGTACTGGGGCATCTGGTCTCCACTGGAAGTACCTGTCACTGAGCCAGCTCACCACATCTATCTACCCCTAGGTCCGGTGGAGACAATGTGCACCAGTACCTGATGGGCATTGTGGGTACTGGGCTCCTGGCATAATGTGGATGTGATACGTACCACCTTCTGAATATATACAGACGAGCCCCTTCGTGGCAGCGGGATCCCCTAATGGCGGCGCCCTCTATCAGCAGGACGATGAATCACAAACCACATCTTTTTTTCCATTTTCAGCATTTAAAGATGGATCTCAGAAGGATTTGTTGAATCTCTCAGGAACCATTCCCATGAAGTTCCAGGGTAATATGAATGTTTGATGGGGGTCTATAGGGGGGCCGACACTTGGGGGGCAGGAGGATGACACAACGACACTTTGGGTGCGAGGGATGACACATCGACATTTTGGGTGCGGGGGTGGAGGTGACACTACGACACTCGGAGTGCGGGGGGTGACACGACGACGACACTCGGAGTGCGGGGGGTGACACGACGACGACACTCGGGGGCGGGGGAAGACACGACGGCACTCGGGGTGCGGGGAGGGGGATGACACGACGGCACTCGGGGTGCGGGGAGGGGGATGACACGACGGCACTCGGGGTGCGGGGAGGGGGATGACACGACGGCACTCGGGGTGCGGGGAGGGGGATGACACGACGGCACTCGGGGTGCGGGGAGGGGGATGACACGACGGCACTCGGGGTGCGGGGAGGGGGATGACACGACGGCACTCGGGGTGCGGGGAGGGGGATGACACGACGGCACTCGGGGTGCGGGGAGGGGGATGACACGACGGCACTCGGGGTGCGGGGAGGGGGATGACACGACGGCACTCGGGGTGCGGGGAGGGGGATGACACGACGGCACTCGGGGTGCGGGGAGGGGGATGACACGACGGCACTCGGGGTGCGGGGAGGGGGATGACACGACGGCACTCGGGGTGCGGGGAGGGGGATGACACGACGGCACTCGGGGTGCGGGGAGGGGGATGACACGACGGCACTCGGGGTGCGGGGAGGGGGATGACACGACGGCACTCGGGGTGCGGGGAGGGGGATGACACGACGGCACTCGGGGTGCGGGGAGGGGGATGACACGACGGCACTCGGGGTGCGGGGAGGGGGATGACACGACGGCACTCGGGGTGCGGGGAGGGGGATGACACGACGGCACTCGGGGTGCGGGGAGGGGGATGACACGACGGCACTCGGGGTGCGGGGAGGGGGATGACACGACGGCACTCGGGGTGCGGGGAGGGGGATGACACGACGGCACTCGGGGTGCGGGGAGGGGGATGACACGACGGCACTCGGGGTGCGGGGAGGGGGATGACACGACGGCACTCGGGGTGCGGGGGGGGGATGACACGACGGCACTCGGGGTGCGGGGGGGGGATGACACGACGGCACTCGGGGTGCGGGGGGGGGGATGACACGACGGCACTCGGGGGGGGGGGGGATGACACGACGGCACTCGGGGTGGGGGGGATGACACGACGGCACTCGGGGTGTGGGGGGAGGGTGACACGACGGCACTCGGGGTGCGGGATTGTGAGACACTGATATTCGGTAGGCAGGAGTGATGACACTTGGGGGACAGGCGACGTACAGAGTATACAGCACAGTATATTTTCGTGTAATTTTGTGTCTCGCAGGAACCTCGTACAACATCCCCGTCTGTCTGTGGCTCCTGGATTCGCACCCGTTCGCCCCTCCGCTTTGCTTTCTAAAACCGACACAAAATATGGGGATCCGGGTCGGAAAACACATAGACAGTCATGGACGGATCTACCTGCCGTACCTTCAGGACTGGAGCCATGTAAGTACCGCACACGGGCCGCAAACACGGAGAGCCGCCATCTTGTATATCTCGCACCTAACAAGCTGAACTATAAACATACCGTCACACCGGAGAGATCGTTAGCGACAAACCGGAGAGATTCATCAAAAATGATGCAAAGAAAAAATGGAGCCGTTACCATAACAACCAAACTGGTCACTCAGAGGCGGAGTCTGGTTGCTATGGTGACTGCTCCACACGCGTTTCTATAGATCGTACAGTAATTGTCATGTGATCACGAAGTAACTGCTGGCAATGTCCTGATCGCACGCTGAGTAATACGGTCACATGACGGCGCCCAGACTCGTTTCACTCCGTAATTAACCCGCCGGACCGGAGTTTCCAGTTGTCACTGGGATAAATATTGCCGTTCACATCTGCGGTTTTGTTTTCCGTCTCAAGAGCTGAAAAAACAAAAACAAAAAAACGTTTCTGTTTACGCCTTGTTGACGCCCGCGGGATTTTTTAAGCTTCTGGTTACTTTTGGTTTTGTTTTTAACAAAAACAATAGCGCGGACGGCAACGCTTTTTTCCCGCTAAAAAATGCAAAGCGAACAGACCGGACCGTTCCGCGTGTTTTTACCTTTCCGTCTCTGGGTAACGGAAGCGGAAGGAAAGGTTTCCGTTTGGTTCTATTTTTGTTGTCCGTTAAATGAATTTACAGCGTGAAAGTTGTCTGAAGCAAAATGTCTGTTGCCCGTAGCAACCAATCACAGCGCAGCTTTCATTTCTTGTACTGCTGAGGTAAAAGGAAAGCTGCGTTGTGATTGGTTGCTACGGGCAACAAAGATATTTTCTTCTAGCGTACCTTCAAACGTAGCAGAAATACTGTGGGTTTTCCACGGCCACAAAATCAGCAGCATTTCCGCATCAAAAACCTTTGGCGCGGATTCTGACCCGGATTCACCTGTGGATCTGCTGCTGATTTCAGCCTACGAATAAGGGGCTCCTCCCACCTTCAAATACGAAGAGCGCGGCGCATCATCGCCCAGCAACCGCTTCTGAGCACCGCCGGTCATGTGACGTTGGGGCGGCGGAGGTGAGAGGCGCCCGTGCCGGCTGGAATCCGCTTCTGATCCACAACTGAATCCAATGGTGCGTATCTTGACATGGTTTTTGTTGCGGTAACTCTGCGCTTCCACGGCACGTGGGCGTTCCCCTTTAAGGACACAACAAATTTTGGGGGATTTTCATTTTTAATTTTTAAAAGCCATACCTTTTTTTATTTTTCGCCGACTCGGCCGTATGAGGGCTTGTTCTTTACGTGGCGAGATGTAGTTTTTTGGGACTATTTTCTGGGTAAATATAACACATTGTGTAACTTTTAATACATTTTTTTTTTTTTTGCGGGCAAGGAGAAAAAAAACCCGCCTTAATTCTGCTATTGTTTTCTGTGTTCCTGTTTACGCCGTTAATCATGCAGCGTAAATGACGATACATTAATTCTGCAGTTCGGTATGATTACAACAATACCAAAATTTATATATATTTTTTTACCTTTTCCATTATTATTCTTACCTCTTTTTTGACCCTTTATAATACATTTTTGTTCCTGTACGGCACTTGAACCCGCGATCGTATGATCACTATGATGATCCACTGGAGTACCTCTGCATTATCGCTATTGATCATATGCCAGGCAATTGTGTCCAGTTTCCTTGGCAACCAACTGGCCCTCTGTGATGACATCATAGCAGGCCGATGATGTCACAATGGGAGCACGCTCTCTCTGTAAACCCTTTCCATGCCATGATCAACATTGATTGCAGCATGTAAGGGGTTAACAGCAGGGATCCGTGTTCTCACGGATCCCCGCTGTTGCAACAGGAGGCTGGCTGTCGGTCGCTGCTAGCTCCCACTGCAGATGGCACGGGCTCAGCAAGTACCAGCTGCCCAGGACATAATGTTTCTTCATATAGCGTGAAGGGGTTAACGGGGAACCTCTCCGTGACCCGCCTTGTATTTTTTAACGGGTGCGCGGAAGGGAAGAAATACAGAAGGAGACAATGTGTTTAAAAATGGAAGAAACGGTTAAAAATTGTTTTTTTTACACATATAAATACCAAACACTTTTTTGGGGATTTTTTTCCATTTGTTGGGAGCAAAAAGCTAATTTGAATAAGTGCCTAGGAAGTTTAAAAGCTGCGACTGGGGGTCCGCGGAGACAAAGGGTCACCCAAGATTCACTGTCAAATTGTTTCCATTCACTGACAACATGCAGAGACATTGAGAATCATGAGACCAAATTACCAAATATATTAGACGTTTCAGAACTATCATTGTACAGGGGGCCACGGAGAGTTATCCCGGCCCCCCACTCTAATAAGGGCTGCCTAAAAATAAATCTTTGTTGCCCGTAGCAACCAATCACAGCGCAGCTTTCATTCCTTATACTGCTGAAGCAAAATGAAAGCTGCGTTGTTATTGGTTGCTACAGGCAACTAAGACAGATATTCTCTTAGACCGCTGTCATCAGAGTGGGGGGCCGGGATACTTCTCCGTGGCCCCCTGTATAAGGATTAAGAGGTCGCCTCATCTGAGACGGATGGCCCATCCCCGGGGGGAACTGCCATTACTGTACCATCAGGCATTCGCTATTATAGCGCTCGCTGCCGTCTTGTAACGTTCAGTCTCTTACAGCCCAAGTCCACGATCCTCGGCCTCATCAAAGAAATGGCGGCCACGTTTGAGGGTGAGCTGCCGTTGTATTCCCTCTCCGCTGCGGAAGCCGCCAGACAGAAGGAGCTCCTCTCTCTCATCTCACGGGTCACCGACGGTAAGGACATAGCGCTCCCCGGCTGTAGAGACCGGCACACAGTGCCCCCTGCTGTAACACCATGTCATTACCTCGCCAGGTGTGTCCTGCGTAGACGTAAGCGCAAAAAGTCACAGTAAAGTCACGGTGATTGGAGGAGGCGACTTGGCCCTGGCGTGTCTGTTGTCCATATCTGCAAAGGTAAAAAAAAGGTTAAACGCCGAAATGAATGTCCACAGGGCGTCCTGCAGCAGCGCCGGACGCCGCATCAGAAGAGTAATGGAAGGCATCGCTTCCATGGATCCCATTGCACTGACGGCGAACCAGAAGATCAACTGTTTGGCAGGTATCCCAAGCGGCGGATCACTGTCAATCAACTACCCTAATTCCCCAAAAATAAGCCCTACCCTGATTTTTTTGGTATTTTCGGGAGGCTTAAAATATAAGTCCTACCCTGAAAATAAGCCCTAGCTGTGTTGCATTAAAAAAAAGGATTACATTACCTAGGAGAATCGGTCCATGTCCTCCCGCTGCTTTCTGGAGCTCCGATGCGCTTCTTGCAGTCCTCGGCCACCCACCGAAGTTCACTTCCTGGTTACAGGATTCATTAATCCCACCTCCAGGAAGCGATGGCTCTGATTGGTTCTCGAGCACTGCTCAGCCAATCAATGCAGTACTCGATCAACCAATGTGATAGCTGTGATTGGTTCATCGAGCGCTGCATTGATTGGCTGAGCAGCAGTCGAAAAACCAATCACAGCCATTGCTTTGAAAACTTTACGGCTTTGGATCTCTTCTGTCACCGGTCGGATATGGCTGTAATGGCCGCACACATCGTGATGATATGGAGAGATGGTCGGGACGTTGATGCACTTTGAACCCAGATCTGCAGCAGAATTTTGTGACATGATGCATTTTTTCTCCAGAGGGCTGCGGACAAGTTGGTTCTTCTTGACATCAGCGATGGAGGATCGAAAGGGGGCGGAGCCACAGACCTGGAGCTCTTCTCCATTCCAAATGTGGAAGTCAGTAAAGGTGGGTGAAGGAGTAAGAAAGTGTGATTGGCAGGGTGCTGAGACCACCACTGAGAATAGAGACCGCCCCTTCTTGGAGTCAGTGGGGTCCCAGTGGTCTGAAAACCCCTTTAAGTATTTGCATAATGCAACCCCTTTAATGCAGACATAATAATGTGACTTGAGGGAACGCACGAGGGGGCCGATTGACTAATAGCGGGGCCAATTTACTTAGACCGGCATTTTGCACATTGGTTTGAGTAAACCGTGCGCCTCGCTACGAGCGCCACCCCCGCGTCTAAGACGGTTTTCTGGTGTGTTTTTCGATGTCACATCACCCCCCGTCTCCTTCATTCCAGATCTGTCCTCTATTGCTGGCTCCAAGGTCGTAATCATAACTGTGAATGCGTGGAGCAGCGCCAAGTCCTATCTGGAGGTCCTACAGAGCAACGTGGATCTGCTGCGCGGATTTATACCAGTTGTGTCGTATCATTGCGCGGACAGCGTGTTGGTCATCGCCTCCCAGCCTGGTAAGCGGGAGATGGTATAATGAGTGATCTGGTTCATGGGGGGGGGGGGGGTTCATCTGCAGGAGGTACGTCAGTTTAATTTCATTGTAGGGCCGCCTGCACACGGCAGCGGTGTCCGTGCTTATCTGTTATTCAGTCATCTATTCTGCACGACAGATTGACCCCGCGGCTCGCCATCGTGCATGCAAAGTACAGATTTTTTTTTTTTCCCCAAAAAGTTTTTTGCCCTCGCCCTCACTAGGCGATGGCGCGGAATCCGCGACCTTTCCACAATATTCATTGCGGAGGGGCCGTGGGTCGGACGATTTCTATTGACTTCAATGGAAGCCATCCGCACGAAAATAGAGCATGCTGTTACTTTTTTTTTTCTCCACGAGCAAAAATCGCAATTAATTTCCGCTCGTGGGTAGGAAGCCGCGGAACTCCGTAGGAAGTAATGGGCAGTATGTGCTGTGGACTCTGCAGCATATATCCGTCCGTGAGCAGGAGCCCTACCTGTCGTGGTATTCCTGCAGTATCCCGTGTATTTGCCCATCGTTCCCTCCATATATAATGTATCGGTGACATTTCTACTTGGCTTGCAGTGGAGATAATGACCTACGTGGCTTGGAAGCTGAGTGGACTTCCCTACAGACAAGTCATTGGGATCGGATGTAACTTGGACTCTGCAAGGTTTCAGCACGTTGTTCAGACATTGACCAATTCGTCTGAAGAGCCGCAGTCAGGTTGGGTCATCGGGGAGCAAGGAGCAGATAAAGGTGAGGATGGAAGCCTAGCAATGTCACCCTCGGCTTTATAACAACATCAGGTGATTAGAGGTTTCTCAGATTGCATTTCTAAATAGTAGAAACAAGGAAGAAGAAAAACGTAGGTGACTAACATTCCCAACTGTTTTTAGTGTAGTCAGAACCCCCTATTATTTTTCTGCAGTGGTCTATTCCACAGTACACTGACTGCATCATTATGGAATGAACCACTGTAGAATGGGGCAATCTGACTACATTTAAAAACAAAATCAAGCATTTTCCTAAGGATATTTTTTTCTTTTCTTTAGCGTGCAAAGCAAGGCAGTCCCTAAGTTTTCCAACAAATATGTCAGCATGTAATAAGGAGGACCCGTGTGTTGAATATTGTGAACTTTTTTATTGCAGTGGCGGCCTGGAGTGATCCCAATTCTGCAAATCACAAATCTTCTGCTAAATTATATCCCAAACTTTTCCAGGAACAGCTGACAAACAGGTGAGGGGTCTCCATAGCAGAGTTTACAGTGCTGTCCTACAGAATTAGCCTCTCGCAGTTAGAGGTGCAAGACATTACTGAGCGAATAAGAAAGAGGCGAAACTCCTGCTGGGCATGTGAACGCGGTGTTTGACATCATACATGGGGCCCTGTGGCTGCACTGTTCTGGGGCCCTGTGGCTGCACTGTTCTGGGGCCCTGTGGCTGCACTGTTATGGGGGCATTATGTGTGTGTTACTGTACTTATTTACATTCATTAACCTTGCAGAGCTCTGGAGGTCATGAAGGGTAAAGGTCAGAGGTCGTGGTCTATCGGTCTGTCTGTAGCCGACCTCACAGACACCATCGTACAGAATAAGAGGAAGATTCACTCCGTTTCCTCCCTTGCTCAGGTACGGACTTCCCGCCGGAGAACACGGAAACGCAACGTCAATGCAAACCGTATGGAGCAGAATATAAAGGGGACCAAATAGGTGATACCCCATCTCTTCCAGAGGAGGTCCCGTCATGGTTGTGTGGCTCTGCCGCCGCCCCGCTGACTTTGTCTCCATATTGCGCCCAGTTGTGCTCGTTAGATTCAGTTCCCTGCGCTGTCGGGTGGGCGGTCCCCATCGCTCGCTGTCAGTAGGTGACGTCGGACTGCCGATTAAGTCTGATGTCACCCATGCAGAGTGAGCGGTGGCGACCGCGCGCCTGACAGCGTTGCTAGGAAGTATGCAAAAAAATGGGGATAAAGTCAGCAGGGCTGTAAGAGGATCCATCCAATCACCGAGCCTTTTTAGTCTCCGCCTTTCCGTTGATCCTATTTGGTCTCATATTACAATTTCAAACTGAGAAGTATAAGGTTAGTTCCACACGGCCAAATCGCGTCATTCTACCCACTATTTTTGAGCGTCAGCGCTGTCCTGGCTGCAGCAGGAGCCCCGCCACATCCCTCCTCCGCACTGTCCTGGCTGCAGCAGGAGCCCCGCCACATTCCCCCCTCCGCACTGTCCTGGCTGCAGTAGGAGCCCCGCCACATTCCCCCCTCCGCACTGTCCTGGCTGCAGTAGGAGCCCCGCCACATTCCCCCTCCGCACTGTCCTGGCTGCAGAAGGAGCCCCGCCACATCCCCCCTCCGCACTGTCCTGGCTGCAGCAAGAACCCCGCCACGTCCCCCCTCCGCACTGTCCTAGCTGCAGCCAAGAACCCCACCACGTCCCCCTCCGCACTGTCCTGGCTGCAGCCGGAGCCCCGCCACGTCCCCCTCCGCACTGTCCTGGCTGCAGCCGGAGCCCCGCCACGTCCCCCTCCGCACTGTCCTGGCTGCAGCCGGAGCCCCGCCACGTCCCCCTCCGCACTGTCCTGGCTGCAGCCGGAGCCCCGCCACGTCTCCCTCCGCACTGTCCTGGCTGCAGCAGGAGCCCCGCCACGTCCCCCTCCGCACTGTCCTGGCTGCAGCAGGAGCCCCGCCACGTCCCCCTCCGCACTGTCCTGGCTGCAGCAGGAGCCCCGCCACGTCCCCCTCCGCACTGTTCTGGCTGCAGCAGGAGCCTCTCCCCCTTTGCCTTATCTGCAGTATGAGAAAAATAATGTTAAGCCACACCCCTTGACAATGCCCAGCCCCTTAGCCAAATGTGGAAAACCTCAGCAGGAGATTAACCCCTTGTACTCTGCAGGAATTAGTAGCTTCAAGGATGTAATTTAATCAATGTATAATGAAAAGCTCCTCCCAGTTTTCATGCTCTCTGCTAGCTGTCAGTGAATGTGAACCCAAAGGCTAAATAGCTGTCCTGACCCAGAATTGGCCAAATACAAGATTTGTTACAGGAAAGAGACCCGATGCTCTTATCCGTTGTTCACCCCTTGCAAGGTCCTGCGGGGTTGATACCTCCACTTCTTGCGGAGTCCCGAGCCCGGGTCACATGGTACGGCCGGCTCCATGCCTGTAATGTCATTGGAGGAGGCTGGCTGTTCTGTTTATTTCTATAGCTAAGCCGGCCCCCTTCCCTCTCCACGTCGGCCATGGCAAAAAAGAGGGCCGGCTTAGTTATTAAAATGAACGGAACGCCGGCCTCCTCCAGTGACCTCACCGGCACGGAGACGGTCCATACCACGTGGGTCCAGTTGGAAATGGAGATGCTGACATCACTGGTCTGTATATTTCCCCTCCCTGGACAACCCCTTTAAAGCGACCCTCTGGGCCTGGGCAAACAAAGATGGCGGCACCGCTCTTCTGACTATCTGATGTACACTGTGCATAATATACATTGTTAGTCTAAGACACTCCTGCTTTCATTGGCCAGTGCCACCCACATGACTAGTGCTTGCCAATCAGATCCATGTGGAGTGTCTTAGACTACCGATGTATACAAATACACAGTGTGCACCAAGCTCTCAGAGAAGCGGTGCCGCCATCTTTGTTTGTCCAGGCCCGGAGGGTCACTTTAAAGCTAATTTCACATAGGCATATGCACATTTGCGCTGTCTATTCACGCAACGGGCACTGCCTATTTTCACGTATCCGCTGTACTTTTTGCGCAATATGTGCTATTTTCGTGCGCAAATGTGCAGGAAAATAGGGCATTCTGTGTATTTTTTTTTTTGCACGCGCAAAATAGGCTTATGTAAACGAACCCATTGAGATCAATGGGTTCTACTCGCTGCGTAGTGCGCACAAAACGCTGCTCAGATACGTTCGTGTGACGCAGGCCTCAGTGTATCAGATTTGCTTGGAAGGAGTCCCGCAGCTTTGTCTGCTTAGGAAAGGTTTTCAGCCTTCGGATGTAACAAGCTCCCGTTCACTGACAGCAATCAGATCATAAAAATGTAAAAAAAAAACAAAGTAGATGTGAAGTTGCAGACCTGCTCCTCCGCCGGCGCCCGCCGTAATACAATGAACCCCTATACAGCCATGTTGTCTGCAGCAGTCAGCGACCGGCCGGACGCCTCCAGTAACTCCCCGTCTTCTGCGTTCTTTCTTCAGGGATTCTTCAACATCCAGAAGGAGGTGTTCCTGAGCGTGCCGTGCGTGCTGGGCGACAGCGGGGTGCTGGGGAACCCCCAGCTCCTACAAGATGAAGAACACGTCTCCGACGCGCTCCATAAAAGTGCCGCCTCCATCTACAACCTGCAGCAGCAGCTGAGCCTGTGAGCGGCGCCGGGCGTAATCTCTGCAGCGCAGAGTCGCTCTCTGGAATGCTCTGGGCACGTGAGGGCGGGACGGGGTTAATCTGCTGTTATGGCCCATCTCCACTATTTTGATTTTCTGCTTGACCTTCCTGAGAGAAGTGGAATACTTTGGTCTTTACATGGACACTAATGCTAGAGGCGGACGATGAGCTGCGCCGCGGCGGGACGCTCTGCGCCATCCTGACTTATGCAACGTATCTGACTGCGAGTTCGTGCCAAAATTTGGAGTCTGTAGACGGAAGTTGGTCGCAACCGTGACAATCGTACAGGATTTGGCATTCACATCTGTGGTTAAAAAAAAAGCGTGACTTACTACCGCGCCGCCATGATCAGCGATTCCAGCAGTAGACGGATTATGAAGCTGCAACATTCTTGGGCCGCGGCGGAGGATCGCTAAATCCTCGAAGTGATGCGAGGTTCGACATAAATAGTGCCGTGTATCTGCTGGGAATTCACATGGTGGCGGGCGCGGTATTATTCCGTGATTCGCGGCCCGATATCGTGCTCGCCGTGTGAAGTTAGCCTTACAGGGTGCATTATAAATGGAGTTGTGTCCGTATGAGTCACTACATTATATAACTGCAGCTCCCGCGTCTACGGACTTGCATTACTCTGAAACGCGCCGGGCGCTCAAATCCGGCAGTTTTAGCGCCGCAGGCTTTGGTACGAATGTGTCGCTTGCAGATTTGTTACTATATCACTGCAAATGGTCAAACCAGCAGCAGCTCTGCAGATGTCCTCCGCTACGTGTGGACGGGGTTCCGTAAAGCCTCGCTCTCGTGAGAATCTGCGCCAAAGCTTAGTGCCAAATCCACGGAGTCATAAAATGACCTAAGGGCGTCGTCACACGTGGCAGGAAAATCCACCGTGGACAAACCTGCGCCAAAATCTGCATATTTTACATTTTTAAAGCACAAAATCTGCATGCAAGACGTGCAGATTTTGGCGCAGATTTGTCCGTGGCAGATTTTTTTCGCCATATGTGACAGCACAGTCCGCAGTGTTGGCGCAGTATGGGCTCCAGCAGGCACCAGAGATCTCATATGGGGTACAGTATATTAAAACCTTTTTAGAGGGGCTATGCCAAGATACACAACTCCGCCCAGAAGGCGGGGCCTGGGGTGAAGAGCTTTGTGCTCGGTCCCTCTGCTGGCGCCCCCAGCAGTCGGCTGATGTACGTGCTGGATTACGCCTTGTCTGTAAACCCCAGAGGACCCCTTTAACTGTCTAACATTTTCTGTAATAAAAGGGTTTCAGACATTTGAATATTCTTTGTGTTTCTCGTTCCTCTCGGATTTCCACAAGTGTCGGCTTTCATCATATTACAAAGTAGCACAATGTTTCATTCTACAACACTTACGACCTGAAGGTTGCAGGTTCAATTCCCGCTTGGTTCAGGTAGCTGACTCAGCCTTCCAAGGTCGGTAAAATGAGCACGCAGCTCGGTGGGGGTAATAAATGACCTGAAGGCGCTGCGGAATAAGTCGGCGCTGTACAAATAACGGGATTCATTTATTTTTATTTTATAGATCTTAAATCCGTTTTCCCACTACAGACATTCTGATCACCGGGGGTTGAACTGCTGGGACTCCCAGTAATCCAAGATTTGCGCACCCTTAATGCCCCGTGTGAAGGGAGCAGCGGCTGCATGTATGACCATGGCTGCATTCACTTCTATGGGACAGAGGAATATTGCTTTCCCTTTCTCCCATGGAAGTGAATGTAGCCATGGTCATACATGCAGCTGCTGCTCCCTTCACAAGGGCAATTCGGGGGGCGCAGATCTCGTACTACTGGGGTCCCATCAGTCGGACTCCTCAGCGCTCACACATTTATCCCCTGTCCTGTTTGTAGGAAGTAAATATCTGAAGCGGCAAAACCCCTTTAATTTACAGAACATCGGGCCGCGGACGCAGCGACGAATTGTGGTGCCGCGTGCTGACCGTGTAATTCCCCCGGCAGCACACGGCTCCATTATAACCCATGAGGCTATATATCCACAGGGATGTGTTCCACGTGAACGGATGGTTTCCATGAACTCGCGGCGCGTCGTATTCCAGTCCGTCGCGTCACGGGTTTTCAAAGTCGCTCTGTCACGGAAAAACTACAGGTTTTCACCACAGATTTCATTCCTTGTGATGTAACCGGACTTCCACCCTGCGGGCTCGCGCTTCCATTCATGCGGACGTCTGCAGCGCCGTCTTCCCACTGCTGATACATTATATATATACACGGCCCGATCCACGTCTGCGTTCTCATGGATTCTGTGGTAAATGCTGTGAAAAATAGCGCAGCACTTTTTTCCAGTAAAATGGCACCCACATACGCCGATCCAATCTGCGCTCTGTCATGTGACACATCTGTGCGCCGCCATCACTTTGTTTTTTCTGGTCCTCCGACTGACAGACGCAGTTGTGAACCGCCAACCCCACGAACGCCGCAGCGCTAATGTTCACAGATGTATTTTCTCATCTTGTGTTCTGATAACGCTGATTTTTATATTCACTTCATCACTGCGAATCCAGAAGCGGCAGGCGATGAATGAGGCGCAAAATCATTTAATTCAGTGAATGGAATAATTTGGGAAAGTAAACTAAACGTGGAGGCGGCGCGGACTGCGCGCTTCGTGAAATCAGATTTATCCTCCCAGTCGCCAATGCAAATGGCTGACAACTTCCAACATGGGTGCATCCGGGAAATACACACCGACCAAACATATACCCATGTGAATGGGCCCTTAAAGCTTCTGCGCCGTTCCTGAGAGACTGCGGCTCCTGGGCTCGTCGCTGCTCTGCGCTGGACTCCACTCTTAGGCCAGATTCACATGTCCGTATTTTCTCGTACAAATTTGGGCGCACGCAATATGCAGTGAATGGAACCCTGTGATTTCAATGGGTTTGTTCACAAGTGCGTATTTTGCATGATCGTTTCCTTAGCGGACATAACTACCCAGCATGTCTTCTTTTTCAGCACATTTGCGCAAGGAAAGAGAACATTTCGAAGTCCTGAAACTATTGTTCGCGCCCCAGCGCTGCGTTTTTGTGTACCGAATGAGGTCTTTTTCTGTGCATATCAGTGGATTTTTGTGCGCCTTTTCTGTCCACAGGACAAGCTCATTTGTGCGCAACAAACAAACGCCCCGATTGATGGGGCTCATTAGTTCCAGGTGGGATCATTTTTCAACAGAATTGCGCAGTGTTTCACGCATCTCCTTGCGTATCGCTGCACCCCCCCCCACCCCATCCCCTCCCACCACCTATTGACTTCTACGGGGACCTTTGGTGCACAAATACGCAGAATGATAGAGCATGTTCGGTTTTCTTAATTTGCGACCTAAATGTGTGCACAAAATATGGGCGCAAATGCGCCAGCATGAAGACGCCCTTATTGGCCGTTCCAACGACTGAGCGCATGGTTGTGCAGATTTTTGAGCATGATTTGTGCACCCAGAAACGCAACACCCGCTGTGCAAAAACGTGTGAATCCGGCCTTGGGGCGCGTTCGCACCTCACTGATTTGCGGTGGATTCTGTCTGTTTTTTGTCCGGCTCCGCAGCAGATTTTGATGTTTCACTTGAATTCAAGGCGCGGAATCTGCCGCAGATCCAAACCAAAATCTGGGACACAATCCGCAGCAAATCAGCGACGTGTGAACGCACTCTCAGGGTCCTCCTACACGGGACAACTGTCAGGTCCTTACGCACCAACAGCCGTCCCAGCAATTATTTCTGCTGTGCTTTTACACAGTTGAGGATGATCACATGGCAGGATTGCTGCGGTTGCTCGTCCTCATTCGGTGTAAACAGGCCGTTGTCCATAGATGACTGACCGCCTGCTTACATGGACCGAGAGTTACTTGGTCTTTAGGCAAGTGGAAAACCGAGTGACACCAAGCGATTTTCGCTCACTCGTCCTGTCGGGGCCAACAATTGTCCGTAATCGTTCTTTTGAGCGCCTGTTGGCCTGTGGAAAAGAAGCCTTAGATCTCCATGTAGACGGCCGACGGAGGAGTCCGGGCCATTGTGGTTCTGTTCTCGAGGAGAGACGTCACTGCTGGCGTCGTCCTCAGAGCTGCATCAGTAAAAGTGGCGCTAAAAATGTCTTTACGATTGTCTGAATTAGCTGGAATACCGGCAGTATAAGTTGCCGAAGGGCCGCTGCGCCTCGCTATGGCAACCGGCACAGCCTCATCCCAAGATGTAACTGGGGGGCGCTGCGCATCGCTATGGCAACCGGCACAGCCTCATCCCAAGATGTAACTGGGGGGCGCTGCGCATCGCTATGGCAACCGGCACAGCCTCATCCCAAGATGTAACTGGGGGGCGCTGCGCATCGCTACGGCAACTGGCACAGCCTCATCCCAAGATGTAACTGGGGGGCGCTGCGCATCGCTACGGCAACCGGAACAGCCTCATCCCAAGATGTAACTGGGGGGCACTGCGCATCGCTACGGCAACCGGCACAGCCTCATCCCAAGATGTAACTGGGGGGGGCGCTGCGCATCGCTACGGCAACTGGCACAGCCTCATCCCAAGATGTAACTGGGGGGGGGGCGCTGCGCATCGCTACGGCAACTGGCACAGCCTCATCCCAAGATGTAACTGGGGGGGCGCTGCGCATCGCTACGGCAACTGGCACAGCCTCATCCCAAGATGTAACTGGGGACATTATTGGTCTTCAGCTTTTCCATTTAAGGATATTAAAAAATACTTCAGGAATGGCGTGTTATCATCGACGCGTTTCAGTGATAACAAGGATGTGAACGGTCCAGCTGGCGGATTATTCATGGTTACGCGGCAGATGAAACGGTCCGGTGCGTTCCTGGTGACCGAGCGGCCTGCCAAGAATGTACACCATCTATGATCATTAAAACACCTTGTTCTAATAGTTTGTGAGGAGAATGTAGGTCTATATATTATGGGGCCAAAGAATGCAGGTCCATATATTATGGGGGCCCACAGAATGCAGGTCCGTATATTATGGGGCCACAGAATGCAGGTCCATATATTATGGGGGGCCACAGAATGTAGGTCTATATATTATGGGGCCAAAGAATGCAGGTCCATATATTATGGGGGCCACAGAATGCAGGTCCATATATTATGGGGGCCCACAGAATGCAGGTCCATATATTATGGGGCCACAGAATGCAGGTCCATATATTATGGGGGGCCACAGAATGTAGGTCTATATATTATAGGGGGGCCCACAGAATGCAGGTCCATATATTATGGGGGCCCACAGAATGCAGGTCCATATATTATGGGGCCACAGAATGCAGGTCCATATATTATGGGGGGCCACAGAATGTAGGTCTATATATTATAGGGGGGCCCACAGAATGCAGGTCCATATATTATGGGGGGCCACAGAATGCAGGTCCATATCTTATGGGGGGCCACAGAATGTAGGTCTATATATTATAGGGGGGCCACAGAATGCAGGTCCATATATTATGGGGGGGGGCACAGAATGCAGGTCCATATATTATGAGGGGCCACAGAATGTAGGTCTATATATTATGGGGGCCACAGAATGCAGGTCCATATATTATGGGGGGCCACAGAATGTAGGTCTATATATTATGGGGGCCACAGAATGCAGGTCCATATATTATGGGGGCCCACAGAATGCAGGTCCATATATTATGGGGGCCACAGAATGCAGGTCCATATATTATGGGGGGGCACAGAATGTAGGTCTATATATTATAGGGGGGGCCACAGAATGCAGGTCCATATCTTATGGGGGGCCACAGAATGTAGGTCTATATATTATAGGGGGGCCACAGAATGCAGGTCCATATATTATGGGGGGGGGGGCACAGAATGCAGGTCCATATATTATGGGGGGCCACAGAATGTAGGTCTATATATTATGGGGGCCACAGAATGCAGGTCCATATATTATGGGGGCCACAGAATGCAGGTCCATATATTATGGGGGGCCACAGAATGTAGGTCTATATATTATGGGGGCCACAGAATGTAGGTCTATATATTATGGGGGCCACAGAATGCAGGTCCATATATTATGGGGGCCACAGAATGCAGGTCCATATATAATGGGGGGCCACAGAACGCAGGTCTATATATTATGGGGGGCCACAGAATGCTGGTCCATATATTATGGGGCCACAGAATGCAGGTCCATATATTATGGGGGCCACTGAATGCAGGTCTATATATTATGGGGGGCACAGAATGCAGGTCCATATATTATGGGGGCCACAGAATGCAGGTCCATATATAATGGGGGGCCACAGAATGCAGGTCCATATATTATGGGGGGGGCACAGAATGCAGGTCCATATATTATGGGGGGCCCACAGAATGCAGGTCTATATATTATGGGGGGCCCACAGAATGCAGGTCCATATATTATGGGGGGCCACAGAATGTAGGTCTATATATTATGGGGGCCACAGAATGCAGGTCCATATATTATGGGGGCCACAGAATGCAGGTCCATATATAATGGGGGGCCACAGAACGCAGGTCTATATATTATGGGGGGCCACAGAATGCTGGTCCATATATTATGGGGCCACAGAATGCAGGTCCATATATTATGGGGGCCACGGAATGCAGGTCTATATATTATGGGGGGCACAGAATGCAGGTCCATATATTATGGGGGCCACAGAATGCAGGTCCATATATTATGGGGGCCACAGAATGCAGGTCCATATATAATGGGGGGCCACAGAATGCAGGTCCATATATTATGGGAGGGGCACAGAATGCAGGTCCATATATTATGGGGGGCCCACAGAATGCAGGTCTATATATTATGGGGGGCCCACAGAATGCAGGTCCATATATTATGGGGGGCCCACAGAATGCAGGTCTATATATTATGGGGGCCACAGAATGCAGGTCCATATATTATGGGGGGCCACAGAATGCAGGTCCATATATTATGGGGGCCACAGAATGCAGGTCTATATATTATGGGGGGGGGGGGCACAGAATGCAGGTCCATATATTATGGGGGCCACAGAATGCAGGTCTATATATAATGGGGGCCACAGAATGTAGGTCTATATATAATGGGGGCCACAGAATGCAGGTCCATATATTATGGGGGCCACAGAATGTAGGTCTATATATTATGGGGGCCACAGAATGCAGGTCCATATATTATGGGGGGCCCACAGAATGCAGGTCCATATATTATGGGGGGCCACAGAATGCACGTCTATATATTATGGGGGCCACCGAATGCAGGTCCATATATTATGGGGGGGGCACAGAATGCAGGTCCATATATTATGGGGGGGCCACAGAATGCAGGTCTATATATTATGGGGGGGGGGCACAGAATGCAGGTCTATATATTATGGGGGCCACAGAATGCAGGTCCATATATTATGGGGGGCCACAGAATGCATGTCTATATATTATGCGGGCCACAGAATGCAGGTCTATATATTATGGGGGGGGGCAACAGAATGCAGGTCCATATATTATGGGGGGGGCACAGAATGCAGGTCCATATATTATGGGGGCCACAGAATGCAGGTCCATATATTATGGGGGCCACAGAATGCAGGTCCATATATAATGGGAGGCCACAGAATGTAGGTCTCTATATTATGGGGGCCACAGAATGCAGGTCCATACATTATGGGGGCCACAGAATGCAGGTCCATGTATTATAGGGGGCCAAAGAATGCAGGTCTATATATTATGGGGGGGAGGTGGGGGGGGCACAGAATGCGGGTCTATATATTATAGGGGGCCACAGAATGCAGGTCCATATGTTATGGGGGGGCCACAGAATGCAGGTCCATATGTTATGGGGGGCCACAGAATACAGGTCTATATATTATGGGGGGGGGGGGGGCAACAGAATGCAGGTCCATATATTATGGGGGCCACAGAATGCAGGTCCATATATAATGGGGGGCCACAGAACGCAGGTCTATATATTATGGGGGGCCACAGAATGCTGGTCCATATATTATGGGGCCACAGAATGCAGGTCCATATATTATGGGGGCCACTGAATGCAGGTCTATATATTATGGGGGGCACAGAATGCAGGTCCATATATTATGGGGGCCACAGAATGCAGGTCCATATATAATGGGGGGCCACAGAATGCAGGTCCATATATTATGGGGGGGGCACAGAATGCAGGTCCATATATTATGGGGGGCCCACAGAATGCAGGTCTATATATTATGGGGGGCCCACAGAATGCAGGTCCATATATTATGGGGGGCCACAGAATGTAGGTCTATATATTATGGGGGCCACAGAATGCAGGTCCATATATTATGGGGGCCACAGAATGCAGGTCCATATATAATGGGGGGCCACAGAACGCAGGTCTATATATTATGGGGGGCCACAGAATGCTGGTCCATATATTATGGGGCCACAGAATGCAGGTCCATATATTATGGGGGCCACGGAATGCAGGTCTATATATTATGGGGGGCACAGAATGCAGGTCCATATATTATGGGGGCCACAGAATGCAGGTCCATATATTATGGGGGCCACAGAATGCAGGTCCATATATAATGGGGGGCCACAGAATGCAGGTCCATATATTATGGGAGGGGCACAGAATGCAGGTCCATATATTATGGGGGGCCCACAGAATGCAGGTCTATATATTATGGGGGGCCCACAGAATGCAGGTCCATATATTATGGGGGGCCCACAGAATGCAGGTCTATATATTATGGGGGCCACAGAATGCAGGTCCATATATTATGGGGGGCCACAGAATGCAGGTCCATATATTATGGGGGCCACAGAATGCAGGTCTATATATTATGGGGGGGGGGGGGGCACAGAATGCAGGTCCATATATTATGGGGGCCACAGAATGCAGGTCTATATATAATGGGGGCCACAGAATGTAGGTCTATATATAATGGGGGCCACAGAATGCAGGTCCATATATTATGGGGGCCACAGAATGTAGGTCTATATATTATGGGGGCCACAGAATGCAGGTCCATATATTATGGGGGGCCCACAGAATGCAGGTCCATATATTATGGGGGGCCACAGAATGCACGTCTATATATTATGGGGGCCACCGAATGCAGGTCCATATATTATGGGGGGGCCACAGAATGCAGGTCCATATATTATGGGGGGGCCACAGAATGCAGGTCTATATATTATGGGGGGGGGGCACAGAATGCAGGTCTATATATTATGGGGGCCACAGAATGCAGGTCCATATATTATGGGGGGCCACAGAATGCATGTCTATATATTATGCGGGCCACAGAATGCAGGTCTATATATTATGGGGGGGGGCAACAGAATGCAGGTCCATATATTATGGGGGGGGCACAGAATGCAGGTCCATATATTATGGGGGCCACAGAATGCAGGTCCATATATTATGGGGGCCACAGAATGCAGGTCCATATATAATGGGAGGCCACAGAATGTAGGTCTCTATATTATGGGGGCCACAGAATGCAGGTCCATACATTATGGGGGCCACAGAATGCAGGTCCATGTATTATAGGGGGCCAAAGAATGCAGGTCTATATATTATGGGGGCCACAGAATGCAGGTCCATATATTATGGGGGGCCACAGAATGCATGTCTATATATTATGCGGGCCACAGAATGCAGGTCTATATATTATGGGGGGGGGCAACAGAATGCAGGTCCATATATTATGGGGGGGGCACAGAATGCAGGTCCATATATTATGGGGGCCACAGAATGCAGGTCCATATATTATGGGGGCCACAGAATGCAGGTCCATATATAATGGGAGGCCACAGAATGTAGGTCTCTATATTATGGGGGCCACAGAATGCAGGTCCATACATTATGGGGGCCACAGAATGCAGGTCCATGTATTATAGGGGGCCAAAGAATGCAGGTCTATATATTATGGGGGGGAGGTGGGGGGGGCACAGAATGCGGGTCTATATATTATAGGGGGCCACAGAATGCAGGTCCATATGTTATGGGGGGGCCACAGAATGCAGGTCCATATGTTATGGGGGGCCACAGAATACAGGTCTATATATTATGGGGGGGGGGGGGGGCAACAGAATGCAGGTCCATATATTATGGGGGCCACAGAATGCAGGTCCATATATAATGGGGGGCCACAGAACGCAGGTCTATATATTATGGGGGGCCACAGAATGCTGGTCCATATATTATGGGGCCACAGAATGCAGGTCCATATATTATGGGGGCCACTGAATGCAGGTCTATATATTATGGGGGGCACAGAATGCAGGTCCATATATTATGGGGGCCACAGAATGCAGGTCCATATATAATGGGGGGCCACAGAATGCAGGTCCATATATTATGGGGGGGGCACAGAATGCAGGTCCATATATTATGGGGGGCCCACAGAATGCAGGTCTATATATTATGGGGGGCCCACAGAATGCAGGTCCATATATTATGGGGGGCCACAGAATGTAGGTCTATATATTATGGGGGCCACAGAATGCAGGTCCATATATTATGGGGGCCACAGAATGCAGGTCCATATATAATGGGGGGCCACAGAACGCAGGTCTATATATTATGGGGGGCCACAGAATGCTGGTCCATATATTATGGGGCCACAGAATGCAGGTCCATATATTATGGGGGCCACGGAATGCAGGTCTATATATTATGGGGGGCACAGAATGCAGGTCCATATATTATGGGGGCCACAGAATGCAGGTCCATATATTATGGGGGCCACAGAATGCAGGTCCATATATAATGGGGGGCCACAGAATGCAGGTCCATATATTATGGGAGGGGCACAGAATGCAGGTCCATATATTATGGGGGGCCCACAGAATGCAGGTCTATATATTATGGGGGGCCCACAGAATGCAGGTCCATATATTATGGGGGGCCCACAGAATGCAGGTCTATATATTATGGGGGCCACAGAATGCAGGTCCATATATTATGGGGGGCCACAGAATGCAGGTCCATATATTATGGGGGCCACAGAATGCAGGTCTATATATTATGGGGGGGGGGGGCACAGAATGCAGGTCCATATATTATGGGGGCCACAGAATGCAGGTCTATATATAATGGGGGCCACAGAATGTAGGTCTATATATAATGGGGGCCACAGAATGCAGGTCCATATATTATGGGGGCCACAGAATGTAGGTCTATATATTATGGGGGCCACAGAATGCAGGTCCATATATTATGGGGGGCCCACAGAATGCAGGTCCATATATTATGGGGGGCCACAGAATGCACGTCTATATATTATGGGGGCCACCGAATGCAGGTCCATATATTATGGGGGGGCCACAGAATGCAGGTCCATATATTATGGGGGGGCCACAGAATGCAGGTCTATATATTATGGGGGGGGGGCACAGAATGCAGGTCTATATATTATGGGGGCCACAGAATGCAGGTCCATATATTATGGGGGGCCACAGAATGCATGTCTATATATTATGCGGGCCACAGAATGCAGGTCTATATATTATGGGGGGGGGCAACAGAATGCAGGTCCATATATTATGGGGGGGGCACAGAATGCAGGTCCATATATTATGGGGGCCACAGAATGCAGGTCCATATATTATGGGGGCCACAGAATGCAGGTCCATATATAATGGGAGGCCACAGAATGTAGGTCTCTATATTATGGGGGCCACAGAATGCAGGTCCATACATTATGGGGGCCACAGAATGCAGGTCCATGTATTATAGGGGGCCAAAGAATGCAGGTCTATATATTATGGGGGGGAGGTGGGGGGGGCACAGAATGCGGGTCTATATATTATAGGGGGCCACAGAATGCAGGTCCATATGTTATGGGGGGGCCACAGAATGCAGGTCCATATGTTATGGGGGGCCACAGAATACAGGTCTATATATTATGGGGGGGGGGGGGGCAACAGAATGCAGGTCCATATATTATGGGGGCCACAGAATGCAGGTCCATATATTATGGGGGGCAACAGAATGCAGGTCTATATAATATGGGGGGCCACAGAATGCAGGTCCATATATTATGGGGGCCACAGAATGCAGGTCCATATATTATGGGGGGCAACAGAATGCAGGTCTATATATTATGGGGGGCAACAGAATGCAGGTCTCTGTGATGGATTTGCCTTTATACTCGTCATTTCTGGGATGCCCCAATCTCTCATTACACAAGGCTGGAGTCAGAGAGTCCTGCCCTTATCCAACATGGCAGCCGCAGCGCAGTCTCTGGTCGCCATGGTAACGCTCGGCTGTATCCAGGGAAGTGACGTACACGTAGGAGCGGAAGTGGCGGTCGGACAGCTGGATTTCCGGCTTCGCTGGGTTTGGTTCTGGAAGTCGGCGGAGAGGAGACGGAGGGCGTCCAGGGACTGTAAGTGAGCGGCCGGCGGACCCTCCTCATCATGGCGGTGTCAGAGGCCCAGCTCAAGAAGATGCTGAGCAAGGTGAGGGTAGCGCCGCCCACAAACGGGTCACCACGACTCCCTGTCACTGATGCACCTCCTCCTTCACCCTGTCACCTCCCCGTGTCTGTATTGCCCCCCTGGGGTCTTTATCTGCCTATTTGGCCCCTGAGGGACCTACATGAAGCTCCTGGGGCCCCAGAGCAGAACTCACAATTGGCCCCGGATAGTCTATGTAGAATGCAGCAGCGCACCTCTGTGTCACACAGTGATAGTGATGGCAGTGCGGTTACCTCCAGTCATCGCAGGTGAGGTTTGCTTTCTCTTCTCTTCCCCAGACCGCCATGTAGACGTCTTCCAGCCACAATTGTTCTCCTGCTGCCCCTCAATGCCCCCCATAGTAATAGTGACCGTGTTGGTGACATCACTGCCCGGTCCGTCCTCCCCTCCTCTCCTACCCGCGTCTTGCCCAATCTTCTCCCCTCCCCCCATGTATGTTCTCAGTCATGTGACCATATCTTGCGATGTCACTTAGTCATGTGAGTTGCTGTGATGTCACTGACAGCCCCTCCCCCGCCGGCCCCCCGTGTGACCCGCTGATGTCAGATCTCGTCTCCATGAAGTCACAGCTGATATCAGGGGGGCGTAGAGAGTCCCACGACCGAATACCCCCTGCGGGGCGCCAGAGCGGGGGAGGGGATGGTTTATCTGAGTAATCACTATATCTGTAGGGGTCTTCTCTGTTTCAGTACAAGTACCGGGATCTGTCGGTGCGGGAGATCCTGAACGTCATCGGACTCTACAGAGACCTCAAGCCGTTACCCGACAACTACGGTAGGTGGCGCCCCTCACTGCTAGGGTACGACGTTACAGGGTGTCGGCATCCAGTGAGCGGGGGTCCGCTCCACCGATCCAGTGCTTGGGTTCGCTGCCGCCTTTCACTTCCCACCAGGCACAGCGCCGTGTATCGCAGCTCCGTCCAATCACAGGAGCCGTACCGACCTGCTGAAGGGCCACAAGTAATAGAGAAAGCGTGACGTCATCGGGCAGCGCAGAAGACAAAGTAACGCCAACGTATCGACTGGCACGAGTCTTCATCAGACTGAGCTGAGCGGACCCGTCGCTGTGATGATGGAATGAAGCAGGTCTGTCTTCTGCGCTGCCCGATGACGTCACCTCTTTATTGCCCTGGATTCGGGCGCGGCCGCGGCTCTGCATCCCTGCTGCCCGCTGGAGATGCCATAACTGACTGCTGTTGGCATCCTTGGTTTTCTCATTGCTGAAAAGCCACGTGACGGACCTGCCAACACGGCCGTGAGAACAGGCCCCCGCCACCTCCTGCTTACAGAGCTGACCGTCGGGGATCCCGTGTAGCGCCCCCCAGTGGTTGGGTGTTGCGGATCTATCCTGAGGACATCACATCTGTGTCCGAGTCCCAGACCCCCCCAGGCCATGTCCACCCGCGGCGCATTTGCTTTGGTTCCGGATACACCCCCCTTATTCAAAGAAGTGGAACTTGCACCAAACCCTGCAGCTATGATTGGCGCGCACCATGTGACCGCGGGGCTTTATGTGGGGTTTGTGCAGCATGCGGGCCAGTCTTTGATAATCTCATCCCCTTTTGTGCCGCTGTAAATGCGGTGGATGTTCTGTGCGGAGCAGCAGATGAGCCCCGTGGGGGCACAGCCCAAATGGTTGTAGCCAGTCCTGGACCCCAAAATGGTGTGAAATGTCCCGTATCTGGAGAAATGAGAGTGAAGGAAGCATCTATTGGTGAGACGGCGTCCTCCACAGGCGAGGGCGATGTGGGGCATGGGAGGTGCTTTCATGTTAGAACAGCCTTGCATCACTCTGGGGATTCCCTTCATCCCCTCCACAGCAGAGGCTTGCAGAGTTCTGGGTGCCGCCTGTGGTGCGCGCGCGCGCGCGCTGGGTGCCGCCTGTGGTGCGCACGCGCGCGCTGGGTGCCGCCTGTGGGGCGGGAAGGCGCGCTGGGTGCCGCCTGTGGGGCGGGCGGGCGCGCTGGGTGCCGCCTGTGGGGCGGGCGGGCGCGCTGGGTGCCGCCTGTGGGGCGGGCGGGCGCGCTGGGTGCCGCCTGTGGGGCGGGCGGGCGCGCTGGGTGCCGCCTGTGGGGCGGGCGGGCGCGCTGGGTGCCGCCTGTGGGGCGGGCGCGCTGGGTGCCGCCTGTGGGGCGGGCGCGCTGGGTGCCGCCTGTGGGGCGGGCGCGCTGGGTGCCGCCTGTGGGGCGGGCGGGGCGCGCTGGGTGCGGTGTTTCGGTCAGAGACTAATTGACGTTTGTATCTCCCCCTCCAGTCTTCAATGACGGCACCTGCAGGGAGCTCCTGAGCCTCTCGGGCACCATCCCTGTACCCTATAAAGGTAAGTTGCTCCGGTATGTCGCCTCACATCTGATCTTTTTTTTGCCTCTGGGGCTCCAAGCGGCTCTTCCAATTTAGGTGGGAGTCCAACACTTGCCCAAGACCAACCAGCGATGCCTATGGGCGTAGGGCCTCCTTCACACAGGCGACAGCGATATCGTCACGAGACAATTGCGGCCGTATTGCACCTGTGAAGGCTCCATAGGGAAACCTGGGCTACAAAATATCGCAGATCGCCACAATATAGGGAACGCCGCCATCTTTTTTCTTTCAGGATAGCATCAGAGAAACCATTTCAGATGTGAAGGAACCCATTGGAGCGCGGGCTTCACATACGTGCGTTTTCTTGCGATATTGCATTGTGGCGCCTACTGCAAAGATGCCGAAGGTCTCATATTGTCATGTCCGTGTATGCGGTTACCGTGTTTCCCAGAAAATAAGACAGTGTCTTATATTAATTTTTGTTCAAAAAGGTCTAACTTTTTTACATGTATAGCTGCCTGGACACTATTTAAATTGACTGTTAGCAGGGCTTAATTTTGGAGTAGGGCTTACTGTATATTTCAAGCATCCTCAAAAAGCCTGAAAAATCATTTTGCATCCTCAAAAATTCTGGAAAATCATGATATGTCTTATTTTCAGGGTATGTCCTATTTTTAGGGAAACAGGGTAGATCAGGGAGAATCTTTACACCCATCAGCTTTTCGCTCGATTAGCGGAGCTGCCAAGAGTCGGACTCCACCGATCACATATTGATGGCTGTCGGCCTTTAAAGTCCCGATGACCCCTTTAATTACTGTGTTTCTGTGGTTGATAAACCGATATTCTCGCCCCTTGAGGCTCTCATTGGTTTTCATTTCTTTAGGTAACACATACAACATCCCCATATGTCTGTGGCTGCTGGACACCTACCCCTACAACCCCCCAATCTGCTTCGTTAAACCTACTAGTACGATGACCATCAAAACCGGAAAACACGTAGACGCTAACGGCAAGATCTACCTCCCATATCTGCACGAATGGAAACACGTGAGTACGGGCAGCGGCACGGAAGCTTTCTGTGTCCTGTGCGGGGTCATCTGTACACTGATATATCTATGGCCAGGACCTGTAAGCCTGACAGGTGGGCATCCACTACATCTACAGGCAAGAAGGCTGCTTCATCATTATAGACGGGATTCTTTACTGTAAGAGCAGCGCTCTGTCATGGGGTATTGGTACTTTCATTGGCAGCTGCCTCGGGGGTTATTTTGCCTCCTCTTTAGGATAATGGGTTGAACGTGATGGGTTTGTGACAAGCATGTGACACCCAAACCGTACCCCTCATGGGTGCTGTTAATCAGCGTAGGATCCGCGCTCGGTGCTCGCCAGGCGTATAAAGTTCCCTCGGCAACTCTACTGCTCAGTTGCGTCTCACCCTGCCAATGTTAGAGAGTATGGCTAGCCTATGGGAACTTTTAAACTTTGCCTTGTGCTTTAGGCCGGTGACAAGCAAGTCGGACAGGGACCGCATTCATGCATCCATCTGACCGCGGGGATCTTGACCGGAACGCTGAGCTTCTTAAGAATCTGTGATGCTCCGAGTTCAGATCATTAAAGTGTAACTCAACTTCTGACCCCTCTTAGGGACATTTTGATTGGTGGGGTCTGAGTAATTAGATGCCCACTGATCGCTAGGACAAACGGGCAGCAGTGCCCCTCTGAGAGCCGTGCCCGATCAGCTATTCCTGGTGTAAGGATTCAAAGAAAGTCTATGGTGTCTGTTCACCGCTCGCCGATGACACCCGCACGGGCGCAGCGTTCAGAGGAGCGCCTCTGCCTGCTTGTTTTAGCAGTTGTCAGGGGTCTTAGCGTGCGGACCACCACTGACTAAAGTTTTTTCACATAGACCGTTGATCTGTATGCGCAGCCTTTATGGAGCTCTGTGCTGTCCGTGGAATTACATGTACGGCCCACGGCCTCAGATACGCCGGTGTGTCGCAGGTTCTTTCATACACACTTGTCGTTAAGGAATCCCTCCTCTTTGCATAACTGATCTCCTAAGCGTTCTCTTTAGTTTTGCTCTCGTCTTCATTCTCTGCGCTCGCGTCACGCGCTGCATTGTGGAAGCTGATGAGCGGCGCCGTGTGACACATCAGCGGCTGAATGGGAATGTGCTGGAGGCTGCAGGAAGGCAGACAGGGCAGTCATCTCTCTCTCCTCTCTCCGCAGCCGCCGTCAGACCTGCTGGGGTTAATTCAGATCCTGATTGTTGTCTTTGGAGAGGAGCCGCCAGTTTTCTCGCGATCTTCAGCGCCGGCTCCGTACATGTACCCGGCCACCGGACCTCCCAACAGTGAGTTGTGTCTCTAGATCATGTCTGATTCTTGCTAATAAGTATTACCGGTGGACGGGCCGCAGTATCGGATTGGTAGGGGTTTGACTCCTGACATCCTGACCCATCAGATGATTGAAGGCGTCACGCTTCCTACCAGGCACGGCTCTGTACATCCGGTAGCAGTGGGGTCTGGTGTTGCAGCTCAGACCCGTTCACTTCAACGCTCCGAGCTGCGGAGCGCTACGATACCGGACACCATAAAATATACAGAGCTGTGCCTGGTAAACCATGGGGGGACATGACTGGCTGGAGTGCTGCGGCCCCTACAATCCAAATCGGACCCTTACTGATCTGATATTGATGGCTTATCCTAAAGATAAGCTATCAGTGTCAGAGTTCCAGAAAGCTCCTTTAAGGCTTCACAAGGGGAAAGAAAATTAAGCATGATTTGTGCGTTGCAAGATGTACGTATATGATCCTGTTCTATTGAATGGGGCCGTACACATGAGTGATCCCACATCGAACCATGATGCGGGAAACAAAACGCGGCATGCCCTATCTTGGGGTGAACGATCGCATCTCCCATTGTTTTCAATGGGGCCGGCAAGAGCATCGCACCACGTGCCAGGTAGGCCCATGAGGTGCGATGCGAGGTCTTCCCATTGGAAACAATAGGAGAAACTCTGCGCTCCTCCTGTAGTGGTCAGCCGCACAGAGGATCGCTACTTCCCCGAAGTGATGCAACGCGGTTTTGACATGAAAACGCCTTGCATCCACGAGGAAATCGTATGTTGGCGAATGCGAAATCGGACCATTAATCATGTCCGGATATGGCACTCAGCCGTGTGAAGTTAGCCTAAGGCCTCATGTCCATGGGGAAAATCAGGCCCGCTACGGATTCTACATGGAGAATCTGCAGCGGGTCCCTCCTGCCCCGCGGACATGAGCGCTGAAAATAAGAATTTAAAAGCATTTACCTATCCGTAGCGGGCGGCGAAAGCCTTCTCTTCCTCACGGCCGGATCTTCTTTTCCGGCCGGCGGATGAATTCGTCACGCCGGCGGCACGTCGCCGGCACGTCTTCGACGTGCCGCGCGCATGCGCCGGGCACATCCGCCGAGCCGAAGCAAGAAAGATCCGGCCGTGAGGAAGAGAAGGCTTTCCCCGCCCGCGCCGGATGAGTAATTCTTTTAAATTCCTATTTTAGGTCTCCCGCGGATCCGGACGGCTTCCATACGCTTCAATAGAAGCCCGCGGGAGCCGTCCCCGCAGGAGACCCGCACGAAAATGGAGCATGGTCCAGATTTTTTCATGCTCCATTTTTTTTAAAATCCCTTTTATTGACCATCCGCGGGTATTTATCTACCCCGCGGGTGGTCAATGCATCCCTATGGGATGCGGATCCGCGGGCGGGAGATCCGCTGCGGATCTTAAATCATATTTTGCCCGTGGACATGAGGCCTAAGGGCTTATTTAATCGTTCGTCCTGATCGTTGGGCGAACAAATGATAATCGGTCGGTCTGTATATAAGGACCGGAACGCCGCCGCCTTCTATGGTGCTTGTTGTGTTTAGATTTCCATTTTTCTAGTGACTTTCACAATAGCTACTAACGACTATCCTTGTGTATTTCAGACTCCTACATGCCCGGCGCCATCCCTCCGTACCCGTCTAACCAAAGGTAATATAATGGCGGAGGAGCGACGGGGTTTTTTATGGACTGGCAAATCTGTGGTCCCCATCACTCCTCCCTCTGTAGGTCCCCATCACTCCCCCCACCGTGGTCCCCATCACTCCTCCCTCTGTAGGTCCCCATCACTCCCCCCACCGTGGTCCCCATCACTCCTCCCTCTGTAGGTCCCCATCACTCCTCCCTCTGTAGGTCCCCATCACTCCCCCCTCTGTAGGTCCCCATCACTCCCCCCTCTGTAGGTCCCCATCACTCCCCCCTCTGTGGGTCCCCATCACTCCCCCCCTCTGTGGGTCCCCATCACTCCCCCCTCTGTGGGTCCCCATCACTCCCCCCTCTGTGGGTCCCCATCACTCCCCCCTCTGTGGGTCCCCATCACTCCCCCCTCTGTGGGTCCCCATCACTCCCCCCTCTGTGGGTCCCCATCACTCCCCCCTCTGTGGGTCCCCATCACTCCGGCTTTGGGGGACGGACGACACTGCGGCACGGGTCGTGTTTCTGCCCGATCTGAAAACCCTGCTGATGGAAGTCATTTTTGGGGCAATTTTCTTTAGATTCAGGTTGTTGCTACCCAAAATTCCGATAGCCGGGCTTCTGTAGGACCAACATAATGCCGAATGATTGCTCTACCCCTCTGTAAGGCACGAGGACACCCTGATTGGGAGGGAAGCACTATTCTATCAGCGCGGCTCCCTTTATGTTATAAACTGAACACATAAGTTGCCATTTTGTTGCCTTTCCACCCCAGTAGTCAAACGCTGTTATTGTCCATTGACTGTGTTGTTTCTATTCACAGCGGGTATCCTGGCTACTATCCCCCCGGCGGGCCGTATCCCCCTACATCCGGCCCTCAGATGTTTCCTCAGCCCCCCGTCCCCAACCCTCAAGTTACCAGCTCTGGTTAGTATTCATTACCCTGACTTGGGCCTTTGCTTGTTGCACATTAAAGGGGTCGGTCTTCCATCTTGACTAGACGTGGCTGTGATGGGAGCGCCGCTGGTTGTGGATGACCGGTGTGACGGAAGCGGGTGAGCTTAGCTGAGCTCCGCGGTTTCCATCACTCCCATAGAAGTCAATGCAGTAACAGTGTAGCACAATGAGCTCGGCCCAAGCTATGGGATTGATGTAACTTGCTGCGCTACACTGTGTGGGACTCCCAAAGACTTCTATGGGGGATACCGAAGTGCCATGGCACAGGGTGCTCAGCTATTTCATCCTCCCAGCCACGGCATTCAGTGTGGTCAGGGGCGGTGAGGACACAGGTCCGGGTGGCAGTATTCAAGGTGCAGCACTTATTTGATGCCAGGGATGGCAGCCTGCCATCTCCGCCCCCGGGCAGCCTGCCATCTCCGCCCCCGGGCAGCCTGCCATCTCCGCCCCCGGGCAGCCCGGCAGCCTGCCATCTCCAGCCCGGGCAGCCTCGGTCACCCTCTCTTACTGATTGGAGAGGATATCGGTTCCGCGCTTACACACTTGGATCAAACTTTTTACCCCAGAGGTGAAGTTTTCTGCGTAGTTTCCAAAATGTTATACTTTGAGGCAAATTTGTATGAAGGCGCCTGTTATGGTAAAGTGCTGGATGGCGTTGGCACGATGTCAACTTTTCCAAAAAATGGGGGTATAATGCATCCCTTTTCTTTTTTTTTTTTTTTTTTTTTTTAACCCTTGGCAGCTAAAAGGTTAAATGTCTGTAATTGATGCAATGATTTGTGCTGTATCTGTGTTCCTATGTGGATGCTATTTTTTTAGTGCCACTAGGTGGCAGCAGCCCTCTCCAGTTTCTATGCTTGTACACCACTAGAGGGCATCACCCTCCTGTGGTTCTATGGACAGTTCCTTGAGGTGACATGCAGTACGCTGGTTATTACAAATGGCTTCCGGGTTCTGATAGTTTTGAGGACTTTAGTCGCCCCGACGCTACAATCTATATGGACTTCATAACCGGATTACAGCGATTAAAGTCCGCCCCTTTGTCGTATCGCCGCCTCAGATGTTCTGCTTGGTGCCAAGTGGCTTCAGTAAGGGCCATGGAGGAAGGGTCCTCATATCTGTGTAGCATTGAAGGCTGTAACGACGGGGAGGATACCCGTCCCTGTGTGTCCTCGCCCCCGTGCTGTCACTCAGGAGCGAGTATCGCTGGCACACAGAGCGGCCAGCAGGGGGTTGCTTTAAAAACTACTAATCGCGGCTCAGACAAGATGGCGGCCGCCCCCACAGTTATGCGCAGACAAGATGGCGCCGCATTCGGATGACATCGGTTTTCTCCAGCAGCCCAACAAGTGTGCGGGTCCAGCTGCGTAGGGACATATAAATGGCCGCCAGTCGTTCCCAGCACAGCTTGTTTACCCTGCACTCTGCGCTCTCTTCGACGCACCCGTCAGTCGCCGACCCCTCTAATAGTTGCTGCAGCTGCTGCTCTATGAAGTAACGTTACATCAGGGTCGTGTGGCGGTTCGCACGCCGATGAGTTACCGCTGGGAATCTAGCTGTGTACACGGCGGCTTGGTGGTGATCCTGGGTGTTTTCTACTCCAGTCACACCCAGAGCTGCATGCAGATGTCCAGCTGATGGCCCGTTAACATGTAGTGAAAATGCTGCAGGCGCTCGCTGCATGAGGACTTAAAGGGATGGTTGCAGGATAAGGGGTAAGGGTCCGAGCACTGGGACCTCCATCAGTCTCAGGAGTCACAAGCCCCACCGCAGTAGGAATAGAACAGTCGAGCCGGTGCGCCGCCGCCCCACTCATCAAGAGAAGCCGAGAACAAGGGGAATGGAGCGGCAGTGTGCATGCTCAATCACCGCTCTACTCGTACGGGGGGCACGGGACCCCTGCTCTCGTCGGCTGCAGATCCTGGGGTCAGAAACGTAAAGGGCTTCTACTAAAGATAACTTTTCTGACCCGTCTGTAGGATAGTTTATAAGTCTGATCAGTGGGGGGCTCGCCACCAAGACCCTCACCATTCTAGGAAATAGGGGTCCCGTGGGGGGGTGCAGTAAGGAGATTGGATACATGGCGCCGCTCCCTTTGTTTTCATTGGGGTGGCCGGAGATGCTGAGTGCTTGTACTCAGCCATCAGACCCCTTGAGATAAATGGAGCGGTGCTGTGATGTGCGACCGACCCCTTAATCAGTCGGCTCCTTAGTGTGGGGAGGTTAATAGACAGAAACCGAGGGGGGCATCCTCCGGACTGCTGGGGGGCTTGGCAGTATTGTGCTGATTAATGCAATCTATTATACTCTGTTATCAGCCACTTACAGCAGGGGAATCACACGGAGGCTGGAGGTCAGTCACTCCGTGTGTCCAGCATGCAATGCCTCTCACAAAAGAGCCACGAGGGTTCGATCGTCCATAGGCTGCATTTGTAAAGCTTGAGCTAGAGGGGGCGCTATTCCTGCCGTCCCCTTCAGCCAGTCAGCAGAGCTGTGGTGGACCCATTTATGATGATCCAGGCACTAAATCTTTGTCGCTCCTCAGGTCCGGCCAGAGACGGCACCATCGGGGAGGACACCATCCGGGCGTCACTGATATCAGCTGTAAGCGACAAGTTAAGATGGAGGATGAAGGAAGAAATCGACCGCGCGCAGGCGGAGCTCAACGCCCTGAAGCGCACGGAGGAGGATCTGAAGAAGGGCCACCAGAAGCTGGAGGAGATGGTCACCCGGCTGGACCAGGAAGTGGTAATGCGGGATGTGCTGCGGCTGTTTCCAAGATGGTGGCTCATTGGACACGTAGCGATACATCGTCCCCGAGACTCGCCTGCCGTTCTGTATCCAGGAAAGCCAAGTAATGGCGCGGATGCAGAACGGATGACCCCAGAGCTCGGGGGGAGATGGGGAGGATGGGGGGGCGGGGTGTAACGATGGACTAAGGAGGTGGAGGGTCGGCGTTGTGGAATGTCCGGATAGTTTAGTAACAGATGCGATAGTCCTTTGTTTCACAGTTTAGGCCGGTCTCACACGAGCGAGTCTGAATTGTGAAATCCGCGATCGTCACCCGCACGGATGATCCGCGGTATTGCGCACACATTCAAACCATAGAACAGTCGCACGTCCGCTCGCAGGAATTAAATCGCAGCATGTTCTATTCTAGTGCGGATTCCGCATGGACGGCTTCCATTGAAGTCAATGGAACCCGTCTGACCCGCAGTTGACATTGCACATAGGTTGCGGGTTCCTGCGTCATCGCATAGCCCTGGCACGGGAAAACCAGGGATTTGAAAGAAAAAAGTCTTTACTGCGCACAACAGACAGCGAGCCGCCGCGTCCGTCTGCAATACAGATTTAAACAGGTAGGCGCGGACACCGGCCGGGGACAGAGATGGATTTCGCTGTGGGCTCCCGCATGTGGACGGTCCGTGTGAGAGCGGCCTCACTGATCTGTAAAGGATGTAATCCGGCATGCAGTCCTTCTAGTCGTTGCCGGATTAACAGGAGGTTCGTTTACGACTCCTAAAGTTCATGATAGTTTCCAGGGTGATAACTAAACTTCCATGTAGTTCGTCATCTTGTTGTTCTTCTGTAGGTTATAAGTATCTACACCGACCGCCCCTTTATTATCCCCCCATCTGGTGGCACTGGACTCCTCTGCCCTTCAGAACCGCTGCAGTACATCATGTTGTAGATTCCACTCAGTTCTGCAGGAATATCGGCCCCTGCGGACAGGAAGATTCTTGTAGTCGCTGCAGATTAGAGGGCGGTGCTGACATGTTCTGATCGGCTGACAGGAAGGGGTCAGCAATTCATGCTGCTTGTACCAAATTCTGACCTCCCATCAGCAATAGTAATCTTGCTCCATCTGACCAGGAGATGTTCCTCCGCTGCTCAGTGATACAAGTTTTGCGCTCTTTTGCCCGCTGGAGTCTTTCTGTTTCTCTTAGACACAATGGCGCTGGAACTGGTCGTCCGCTGTTATACCATCCGTGCGGAGGAACAGCGAGTTGTGCGTTCGGACACGTTAGTTGGAGCTCCAGCGTTGTATTCAGCTGACTGTGCAGCCTGTTGGTCAGAACGATTCCTGACATCCTCCTCCGACCCCTTTCAGTGATGAGTTGTTTCCATCCTCATGATTCCCTTTCGCTGGATGTTTTCCTCGATCGCGCCATTCTCGGTATACTCTCCACACTGTTACATAAGAACCCTCCGTGGTTGGCAGTGAGCCCCTGGCTAGTCTAGCACCGATGACCGGCCTCGCTGGAAGTCGCTCCGATCGCTGCATTTTCTAATGTGGATTCACACTGAAACTGATCCACGTAAAACTTGTCACATGATTTTATGCCGCACTCTGGGGTCACGGGGGGAATTACCGTACAGGGGAGGATCGGGGGCTCTAATAAAGGGGCTGTCAGTGTATTGCTGTGTATATAGGTTAGCATGATGTGTAGGTCATCCGGTAATCCGGCAGCGATCCGGAGGTGACTTCTGGGGTTTCGCTGTGGTTCCAGCTTTCATATCGTGACTTATTTTCTATTTTCTCACCAGACGGAAGTAGATAAAAATATTGAAACGTTGCGAAAGAAGGACGAGGAGCTGGGAGCGGTGGTGGAGAAGATGGAGAGTCAGTCCGAGTACAGAGACATTGATGAGGTGATCGTGCCGACCGCGCCGCTCTACAAGCAGATCCTCAACCTGTACGCCGAGGAGAACGCCATAGAGGACACTATCTTTTACCTGGGAGAAGCGCTCCGGCGCGGAGTCATAGACTTGGACGTCTTTCTCAAGGTGTGTTGGCGGGCTGGAGAGATCCCTGGGGAGAGTCAGATGCGTAGGCCTCATGTCCACGGGAGCCGACCGACCCTGTCCGTGGCCAAGCACGTTTTTGGACCTGTCCGGGTCTTCTCCCTCCTGTCCGGATCTTGTTTCTTTAGCACTGCGGATACATGCGGGCGAGCGACATGCGCAGTACACTTTTTTCTTTTTTTTAACTCCCGCTTTCCCGCAGATCTGCAGTGTCTGCTGTGGGTGTGCCGCGGATCGGACGGCCTCCACAGAAATCCAGCATGCTGCGATTTGTTTTACGGACCAGAAGGTCCACAAATCACATCTGCCTGCGGACATAAGGCCTTAAACATAGTGCATGTATCTCTGCATGTGGTGTAACTAAGGCTGTTGCTCTCTGTCGTCTGCCGTTTCAAGCGGGGAAGAGACTGACTGTAGCAGACGGCAGGATTCATGTTGGCGTACTACTACTCGGGCAGTTGGGGTGCAGCTGTAACCGTAGAACCTCGTGTTCCAAGATGGCGGCTGTTCATGTGATCCAATAGTGTGAGGGATGCAAATACGCAGCGATGCATCCATTACTGCCTGACCCGGCTGGGTGACGGCCCGTATACAAGGTGTATCGGCAGCCATGTTGGTTGTCAATCAGCTTTCCCGGAAACTGATTTAACGAACCGCTGAAGAGAATCTACAAGATCGCGCAGTGAACAGCGAGGAGGGAGGATTAGCGGGAACGCCGCGGGGCGGGCTTATTATTGAATATTTTCGACAGCTTTTTGGCACTAATTTCAGATGAAAGCGGTCCAATGACTTCGCTGCACATTTCTGATGTACTTTCAGACACTTTTCGCCACATTCGGCGGGGGTGTGGCCTGAATGGGACGACTCGAACCAAATGTGCTGCAAAATTTTGGCTCTGTTTTTGGTGTGAAGTAATAGACTTCAGACAAACTACTGATAGTTCAGTTTTATCCCAGTGACTGCTGGGGGATAAATTGGCGCATCCTTAAAGACGGTCCGATCTGAGTTTGCATTGTCTAATTATTAGATGAAATTAATAAATCTGAGCCGCAGAATAATCTGTAGGTCGGTTGACCAATATCAGAATCCCTGGAAACGTGTTTTTGCAGTGCTTTTTCCTCGCTTTTGGTGTGTTTTTGTTTTTACGCCTCGCAGTGCGCTCTGCGTCCGGTATATTTCAGTTTTTTTCATAGGCGTTGATATTAAAAAGAAAAAAATCGCACATGGCGCGTGTGGCTAAGAAAAGGCCCGGTAAAAAACAAAAACGCGCATTAGTCAAATGCCAGAAAAAATCTGTCGGGTACGCTCACACATTGCGGATGTTTGTGCGGATCGGCACCGCTTGATACGGATTTTGCCGCGGTTTTTGATGCAGATCTGGAGCAGATTTGGCTCCTTCAGTTGTTCGGCACGAAAACCCGCGGCGCAGGGATTCTGACACTGCTTTTGGCGCAGAAATTGCCGCAGATTGTGGTGTGGATTTTCCACTACTTGTGGCGCCCCGCAGAGGCAGCCTGCGGTCACATGGCAGAACTCGCTGCAGGATTTTCAGTGTCAAAATCTGGGTCTTCTTGCCGTGGATCCACATCCATAAGTAGCGTCGCACCCGCATAGGAAATCAGTTTTCCAATCATGATATCGGTCCAGGTTTCTTGGATTGATATTGCGCTCGCCACATAACGGACCGGCAGCGTGAATGAACGTCCACAGCATGTTAACGGGGTTGTCCGCTGCTCAACTAACCGGCTGATTGGGGATGCGTTGCTTGGGATCCTCCATGATCGGCACAAGCAGCTCCGCCCATCGTGCAGCGGCAGCTCTGCCTGCAGTACCAACCCCGGGCTGCTGCACTATGGACAGTGCTATCTGCTTCCAGCTGAGGAGTGGCAGGCCTGTGCATCGGACCCCCCCACATCCACCATTGATGACCTAAACTGAGGACAGAAGTGGACAAAACCTTTAATTTATGATTAGAATCTGATTTTCATCCCAGATTTCACCTCTTGGAGTAAGCATATATTACCTGCAGTAGTTCTCCACCGCCGCCTCTCCGATCTGTCATTTTCCCCCCAGAACCCCCGACAACCAGCTGGCATCATAGTGAGATTGCTGGGTGATTGTGTGTCTGTCAGTTCTGTGCTGCCCACCATCGAGGCGGCATGAAGAACATGACAGGACCTCTTTACTCTGGGGTCCGGTGGAGCCCCTCAGTGTGGGCGACGCTGCGGCTGTCGGGGGGGGGGGGGGGGTCTGACATTAATGCTCACTACTCCTATGTGCTACATATGTTTACTCACGGGGTCTCTTCTGTTTTGCAGCATGTCCGTCTTCTGTCCCGCAAGCAGTTCCAGCTCCGGGCGCTGATGCAGAAAGCCAGGAAGACAGCGGGGCTCAGCGATCTCTATTAACATCGACCTCCCATCCGCGGTTTTGTTTTATTTCTCGGCTCTTGAGATCATTAGAGATTCCGGATAAGTTATTGTAAAAATGAACAAAAAGAAAACTCAAAAACACAGATCTCCAATTGCTTTCTGCTGGTGGGGGGAGGGGCGGCCGGCTCAGAGCGACCATGCACTTTGTCTTTGGAGAGTGGTAACCAGAAGAGCAGCAGCCATTATTCTTCCTAGTGCCAATGCTCAGTGCTGCCCCCACTGGCAGGTACACAAATAGAAGGTAGGGGGCGGCGTGACTGCGGTACAGGTAGGTGCTGCTGCCTCTCTATAGCTGACGGGGTGTTCTGGTTACCACTTAGCTCCTTGCGTTGAGGGCCGGGCAGCACATAGAGGGCTCCTTCACACGGGTGTATATACACTCCGAGTTGTGCGCATGTTTTACGTGTGTAATACGGAGCCTTGGATCCCCATTGGTTTGCATTGGGGTATTCGCACACGTTTATCGCACACGTATAAAATGCTGCATGTCTTATTTTGGTCTGCAGTATGGACTAAATAGGCCATTAAACGTAATGTGACGGCGCGAGTACGCAGTGAATACGCATGACGCACGCATATTTACACGGGAAAACAAAGCGGTCGTTCCGTTTTTGTTTTTTTTGTGTAAATCTGCGGTGATTAGAAGAAAACCTGCAGCAACGTTTGAACACGCGACCAATTCAATCTGTAAATCTGCCGCGCATTCATTTACTGAAACTAGATCCGCCCGTGCGAATGAGCCCTCAGGCCGGGTTTACACGGGAAGGTTCTTGCGAGTTCCATGTCTTTATTTACATAGTCATTTTTTCTTTATCTCGGACCGATGGAGCCGCAGCGCGTCTGTTTTCTCGGGCGGCTGTTCAGGAATCGCCTCTTAGTTGCTGCGGGTGAAAAAAAATAGCGTTGCAATCTGAGTTTAACGTGAGATGCCCCCCCCCCCCCTCACCCCCACACCCGCGCAGCAACATGTTCTACTCAATCCCCGGTTTACAAGCGTGATGTCAGCCCAAGTTTCTCGGTCCGATATCGCACTCACCCGTGTAAATACGGCCTAAGTCCTATATACTGAGACTTGCTGCCTCACAGACCGGCAGTTGCTCCTCCAGCATCACAATATTTCCCCGTGTGGTTGGCAAACAACCATTAAGTGAGCATGCAGCAAATCTCAGCGAAAGGGAGGTTTTCCAGGAAGCACTGCCCTTGCGGTGGAGGCGGCCGCTCGTCACCCGCCTGTACGTGGAGCATCGCCCTGTCTATATTTGTATGTGGAGCCGCTGTACGGCGCGGCGCTCAATCATCTGTATGTGAATAATTTTATTATGTATTAAAGAAATACTAATTCTTTCTCTTCCTGTCACTTTGATTGAGAGGACGTTGGGGTGTGAGTGCGGTCGTGTGTGACCTGCGCCCATAATCGATGGCCGTGTGACTGAGCCCTTAGAGTGTCTTGCGTGGATAACGAGCGTTGATCAATGAGATCAGCCCTCGTTAACATTCGCCTTCACACCGGTTGATTTGGACGATGTGGGGGACACGACTGTTCATAGGGCCGTTCATCCCGTGGGTGAATGTTTGTACAAGTGTTTTTTTTTTTTTCATGATCTGTAAAGGCCCTTGGAGGGGGCGTCCAGCGAGGAGGCATCCGTACCCCCAGACCTGCGGAGTTGGAGCCCCCACTTCCGCCCAGGTTCTGCCGCCGACTCCTGAATGCTTGAAGGGATGCCGTCATCAAGTTCTTACAATATAATCCACAATCCTCCTTTACCGGCGCTGCTAATGTGATTTCCTTACCGCTGTCTGTTCCCGCGCTTCGCGCCCCTCTGTGAAGTTTCCTGTATTAAAACGAGTTGAGTTTTTGCGCTGCAGCGGGCACACCGCTGTTATTGATTGGCATGGATAGTGAGTTGGTCACTGTAATCCCGCGCAGGCGCTGTAACAAACCCCTCCTGCGCACCTCAGCTCTCCCTTATTAGCTATAACTTCAGCAGTATCCTGCGCCTTGAGGATCGTTACTCCCACTGCGTCCGAGGACAGATGACGCAGAAGCTTCAGCAAGTAACCGTCCATTTACACTAACGATTATTGCTCAAAATTCATTCAAACGCACAAATTTGAGTGATCATTACCTGTAACTGCAAAAGCAAAATCCCTCGCTTGTTATAAACTTATTGCTGGCTCTTTACGTGTAAATGCTCCCCAACGGTGAGGTCTGTCAGTGTGAAAGCTCTGCATGAACACTAACGACCTTAGCGGTGATGTCATTTGTAAATATTATTTGTATAGCTGACCCAAGCGGGGATTGAACCCACAACCCTCAGGTTGTGAGCGAGAACTTAGGCTGCATTTCAGCTGCCTTAACACCCTGCACTACACGAGGCTCTAAACAGCGGTCTGCTCATGTAAAAGGGCCATAGGGGAGGGCTGAGGCGCGGGGAGGGGTTGGTCTGCTCATGTAAAAGGGCCATAGGGGAGGGGTTGGTCTGCTCATGTAAAAGGGCCATAGGGGAGGGGTTGGTCTGCTCATGTAAAAGGGCCATAGGGGAGGGGTTGCTGCAGCAGCTGCTAGGATTACAGTGAAGAGCAACTGATGTGGAAAAATCTGACTCTCTAAAACGCATTTTAATACAAAGCAGGAAAACCTCAAAAGCAGCAATCAGAGGTAGCGGAACACGGAGCGAACAGCGAGAAGGAACTCATTAGCAGCGCTGTTAGGGGTTTATCGGGGTTGGATTGATGGAGCAGGAGGCCGGGTTCTCTTTAAAGGGGTCAGCCGGGGAGGTGGAATCCGTTCGCAGACCTCCACATCCCTCCTGGCTCATGGGGTATGGACACAACCCTTCATTGTTCCACTTATCTGCTGCATGGCCGCCGGAGCATCACTGCGCGGTAAAAGGAGTGAAATCCTGCTGCACTGCAGACCCTTCAGGATCGCCGAGGGTCCTAGAGATCAGACGACCACCAATCCTAATCGGATGGTGAAGCCTAGCGACATGCACTCACTATGTAGGATGGGAGCTTGACATGGATTTACCAGTGTGGGTACAACCCCAAAGGTCCTAGGACCGAGCACTGCCCTTGATGTGTGCGTCTACTGGAGCAAACTGCTTGGTGTGAAAGGATCTTAGGGGGGTTGTCTGGGACTTACTTTTGCTGAGCGGTCCTCGGGATAGTTGATCACGATCGTCTGATCCCTGGGCCTTCTGTCAGGGCAGACCGCTCTGTCTGTATTGCAGCGGCCCGGGTTGGTTCTGCAGGTGCAGCTTCTATTGAATGCAATACCAACCTGGGCTGCTGCAATACATCTGCCCTGATAGAAGGAACCAGGTGATTAGTCAACCCCTACGGCTGAGCTACTGCTGGCCTACCCCCCGCTGACGGCTGCTCAGCTACTGCTGGCCTACCCCCGCTGACGGCTGCTCAGCTACTGGCCTACCCCCGCTGACTGCTGGCCTGCCCCTGATGACAAGTCATCAATGGTAAAAGTCCTGGAAAATCCTGTTAATGTTCACAACTTGTCCCTAGGTTTAGTCTTTACTTCTGCATTATGTAAATTACCCAAGTAGTCATGGGGGCGGTGCTTGTAAAATGCAGACCAGGCCCTTTTACAAACAGCCGGAGTGAAGGAGAGGAGGTGAGCGCATTGTGGCCTCGGCCTATGTGCGCCTGTTTGCACCTTTTTTTACGGCTTGTGAAAGAGCCTCACTAGCATAGAAAACTGTATGTTTAACGGTGTGATAGCGGTCTGAGAAACAAGACCAATCGCCTCTGTAACTAGAGGGAGCGCCCCCACGGGGTTCATCTGTGAAACGCATACGTTATCTCCAAAAGATGGATGAAAACACAGTGTTTCACGGATACATGCGCTACAACGGTCTAGACACAGAATATGCGGATGTTTCTCCTGGCGCACTTTTGTGGGATTGAAAAACAAAACCCTCCAAAAATAGGTTGGAAACTGCGTTTTTTTTGTTTTACCGTTCGAATCAATGAAAGACGCGTTCTGGCCGAATCCCCGCACGATCAACACAAGCTTACAGTCAGGAAAAGTGATCATTGCGTAAGCTTAAAATTCATGCGTCTTTACAGGTTTTTTTCCATGTACGAATCACGTATACGTGTAGCGAATATGAAAGGGTCAGTGTGAATGGGCTGCTGCAGTGCATCATGGGAAATAGCCCACAGAAAACCCAAAGCAATAAACCGGATCACGTGCCAAACTGGCGTTACACAAAGTACAAAGAGCAGCGCGATTGGCATCCCCGGAATGGAAGCGCTGAACTCTGAGGCATCCGCGGAGCAGACCCAACCAGGATCATTAACGAGCTCACTAAAGACTCAGTTTAACCCTTTAGGCTTCCTTTTCCTCTGGACTTCAGCTCTGGCTCACGATGCGACTGCCGGAGGCCTGTGGGGGGCGCAGCGTGGGACATAACTACCGCTGTACGAAGAACAGCTCAATGCTGCGTCTTCCTTCCTGCTTGCTGTCTGACTGGAACCATCACGATCTACAGCCACTGATGTTACTGGCCCTTTAAAACAACATGGCGCAGTGCGGCATTCTTATACACATGATATTGGGGTCACTTCAAAATAAGAAAAAAAAAAAAAAAGACAAAACCGCTGACATTTTTAAAGGTACTTTTTATTATTGGCGCCAAATTAGTGTTGCCGTTCAGTCGGCAGATCTTCAGCTGTAAACACTGGGAACGTTCCTTGCAGGGAGGTGAAGACAACATACGAGACAGCGATACACGCGAATACTCGATAGAGGCTCAGCGATGGCGGCAACATACGTGTGACGGTAAAACCGTATATCTGCCTTGTAAGACGACCCTCCAGCCACCGACACCGGCGCACGCTCTGCCGACGGCCAGCAGCCAATGACTGGAGGGAAGGTAAGTACAACAGTCCCATTAATAGTCCGTGTGGCGAATCCATGATCTGTCCGAGAGTCCCACTAAAAGGCGTTCCCCTCCCCCAACCTGAGAGGCTCATTCACACCGTCAACAGAACCCAAATCAATGGAGTCTTACAGGTGCGATTCTTCTTACATGATTTTTGGTATTACGCTCCACAACTGACCATTGAAGTGAGTCAGAGCGAGCAGATAAGGCGAATGCGCAGGATACGTGTATTTACGCAAGAAGGGAACGGGCTGTCTAACTTACTCTTCCCCAGAGTATCGGTAAATCGATGCTCTAATCCCACACAAAGCAAGATGGCGGCAACACTCCTCTAACTACCTGATATATCGGTAGTCAAACGTTACTTTGTTCTGATTGGCCAGTGCTGCTCACATGACTAGGACTGACCAATCAGAGGAGCCTGTAGTCAAAGGGCGTATCGGTCACATTCACACGGGCATATTGGTCACAGGAGCATTTACTGCATACTATAACCCCCCAGCCTACAACAGGCTGCGTTTTGCGCACATGAAGAACCTATGCCAGTCCGAACGGTCCGATGTAGATCAGTGAGCTGCGAATTATGTGCATAACACGCAGCCCCCAGAAGCCCCTGTGAGCGAGACCCTTAACCTACCAACGCACAGTGCGCACCAGCTAATCAGAAAGGCGTTGCACCAGAGGCAGCCTGGTTGCTACATGACAACTACACTGACTTGTTGCTATGGCAGAGTCCATAGCAACCAGATTTACAACTCATTCACCGCTTCCAATTACAGCAGCTCAGAGGAGGAGAGAGCGCCCCCCACTGGTGCCAGTAATCAGGGTTTTTAAAAAAAAATATTTGGTGGAGGGCCCTTTTCAGTGCAGCAAAGTCGCCTTCATGCCAAGTAGTGACCCCCAGCGCCGGGCGCTGCTAGGAACGGACAGAAACGTGAATTTCAGACAGCGATTTGTTAATCCCAGTTAATTTGACCCTTTTTGCCGCCAAGCACCACCTTAATCCCACGCGGCGCAGTATGACGCTGCGGGTAGCGGGCGGCCATGACACAAATACAGATGATTACAACACAGAAGAGCAACGGAAGGAGACAAAGACAAACACAGAAGACAACAGCCTAAAACTGCAGCTCCTTCTGGATGGACCACAGAGTGTCCGCGCTCTTCCTGAGCCGCTCCTCCTCGTCCGCCTTCAGGGTCATATTCACCACATCCGTAATACCGTGATTACCCAGAACGGAGGGGATGCTGAGGAAGACGTCCTCCTTCACACCGTACATACCCTGCGGGAGAGGAGACACTGAGCATCCTGCACATAGGGGGGCAGTATTATAGTAGTTATATTCTTGTACATAGGGGGCAGTATTATAGTAGTTATATTCTTGTACATAGGAGCAGTATTATAGTAGTTATATCCTTGTACATAGGGGGCAGTATTATAGTAGTTATATTCTTGTACATAGGGGGCAGTAGTATAGTAGTTATATTCTTGTACATAGGGGGCAGTATTATAGTAGTTATAGTCTTGTACATAGGGGGCAGTATTATAGTAGTTATATTCTTGTACATAGGAGCAGTATTATAGTAGTTATATTCTTGTACATAGAGGGCAGTATTATAGTAGTTATATTCTTGTACATAGGGTGCTGTATTATAGTAGTTATATTCTTGTACATAGGAGCAGTATTATAGTAGTTATAGCCTTGTACATAGGGGCAGTATTATAGTAGTTATATTCTTGTACATAGGGGGCAGTATTATAGTAGTTATATCCTTGTACATAGGGAGCAGTATTATAGTAGTTATATTCTTGTACATAGGGAGCAGTATTATAGTAGTTATATCCTTGTACATAGGGGGCAGTATTATAGTAGTTATATTCTTGTACATAGGAGGCGGTATTATAGTAGTTATATTCTTGTACATAGGGGGCAGTATTATAGTAGTTATATCCTTGTACATAGGGAGCAGTATTATAGTAGTTATATTTTTGTACATAGGGGGCAGTATTATAGTAGTTATATTCTTGTACATAGGGGGCAGTATAATAGTAGTTATATTCTTGTACATAGGGGGCAGTATAATAGTAGTTATATTCTTGTACATAGGGAGCAGTATTATAGTAGTTATATTCTTGTACATAGGAGGCAGTATTATAGTAGTTATATTTTTGTACATAGGGGGCAGTATTATAGTAGTTATATTCTTGTACATAGGGGGCTGTATTATAGTAGTTATATTCTTGTACATAGGGGGGCAGTATTATAGTAGTTATATTCTTGCACATAGGGGCAGTATTATAGTAGTTATATTCTTGTACATAGGGGGCAGTATTATAGTAGTTATATTCTTGTACATAGGAGGCAGTATTATAGTAGTTATATTCTTGTACATAGGGAGCAGTATTATAGTAGTTATATTCTTGTACATAGGAGGCAGTATTATAGTAGTTATATTCTTGTACATAGGGGGCGGTATTATAGTAGTTATATTCTTGTACATAGGGGGCAGTATTATAGTAGTTATAGTCTTGTACATAGGGGGCGGTATTATAGTAGTTATATTCTTGTACATAGGAGGCAGTATTATAGTAGTTATATTCTTGTACATAGGGGGCAGTATTATAGTAGTTATAGTCTTGTACATAGGGGGCGGTATTATAGTAGTTATATTCTTGTACATAGGAGGCAGTATTATAGTAGTTATATTCTTGTACATAGGGGGCAGTATAATAGTAGTTATATTCTTGTACATAGGGGGCAGTATAATAGTTATATTCTTGTACATAGGGAGGCAGTATTATAGTAGTTATAGTCTTGTACATGGGGGGTAGTATTATAGTAGTTATAGTCTTGTACATGGGGCAGTATTATAGTAGTTATATTCTTGTACATAGGAGCAGTATTATAGTAGTTATATTCTTGTACATAGCGGGCAGTATTCTAGTAGTATATTCTTGTACATAGGGGGCAGTATTCTAGTAGTATATTCTTCTACATAGGGGCAGTATTATAGTAGTTATATTCTTGTACATAGGGGGCAGTATTATAGTAGTTATATTCTTGTACATAGGCGGTAGTATTATAGTAGTTATATTCTTGTACATAGGGGGCAGTATTATAGTAGTTATATTCTTGTACATAGGAGGCAGTATTATAGTAGTTATATTCTTGTACATAGGAGCAGTATTATAGTAGTTATATTCTTGTACATAGCGGGCAGTATTCTAGTAGTATATTCTTGTACATAGGGGGCAGTATTCTAGTAGTATATTCTTCTACATAGGGGGGGCCTACACTCCAGCTGCGGTGTCACGTACCTTCACCATTGTGGAAACAGGATGAACACGTCTGAGGTTCTTTAGAGTAGTTTCAGCTAGATCTGCAACAGAGAGGCCGATGGCCCAGGACGTGTATCCCTTCAGCTTAATCACCTCATAAGCACTACAAGAAAATGCCGTTACATTGTGTAAGTAACATTCTCCATTATGTATCAGAGATCATGTGATTAACAATCAAAATGAGTGTAAATCATGTGAACCAGGCTAATCTAGACCAGGTGGAGCGTCACCTTAAGTGCACGTTTATGAACCACCCAGACTAACAGTATATAAAATCCGTCAGCAGCCTGTTGATGGTTTTCTGACAGCAAATGGAGACTTTTTGCCTTTTTTACACTGTGAAGAGAGAAAGAACTGAAAGTATGCCGTGGAAATGTCCAACTAGCTGCAGGCGACGCATCTAATTATGGACTTTGCAAAACTTTGGCCCCTTGCCTTGGCTTTAAATTTCAGAATGCGGAACTACTCACTTCTCTGCTACTAGGATAGAGAAAAAAAAAATCTGCTGGAAACCATCAGCAAGTTCTGCACATCTATAAGACTACATTGAGAAGCCGGCTGCTAACGCTAACAGATGGCTACAGAGGCAGTCTTACAATTTTGCAGAAGCCATGAGATCCATCAACAGCAACTTGCTGATGGTTTTCAACTTGCAGATTTGTTTCTTTCTAATAGTAGAGAAGAGAGTTGCTCAATATTTGGAAAGGAGAGTTCCGGCACGGACAGGAGTTGAATGCTATTCTGTCTCATGTACAGTTAGGGCTTATTCACAAGGGCGTGTGCGGGTTCAGTGTGTGACATTCAGGTGCAACACTCAGACAGCGAACCTTCAATGTCTTCTTCCAGTCCATGAAGACAGAAAATAAGACACGCAGCAACTTTTTTCACATTGACCCCCGATCTGGGGCGGCGAAGTCCCTCACGTGTATGGGCTGCAACAGGTCCGTGTGCAGTCAGTGGAATACATGGACCAAAAATACACTAGTCTGAACAGGTCCTTACACGGCAGCGGTCTGCAACCTGGGGTACAACTACAGCTGCAGGCATGACCTGGCATGCTGGGAGCTGTAGTCCCACCGCAGGCTCCGAGCGCTGGTATATACCATATATAGTGTAGCTCTACAGTCTTCACCTGTCAACCACTTGTTTGTGAACCTCCTTCCAGTTCTCTTTATCGTTGTCGGCTCCCATATCCGGGTTCAGGGACTTCAGGGAGACACCAGCCACATTCACCCCACTCCAGACGGGCACTGCAAGAGCAAGGAGACGAGTGATCAGCGACAGCACCCAGCTTTCCTGGGATCCTGAATGGCGTTTCTCCCCACGTATATAGTGCTACAACTTTCTGTATAGAAGAGCATCATAAGAATGGAAGGAGAAGAGTGAGAAGA